>NW_027037391.1:0-19205 GCF_034236695.1 Oncorhynchus nerka
TACCTAGTCTAGGTGTTTATGTAAGTCTATGGTTGCCTATATTGCTTCTCAATTAGAGGCAGGTGTTTATCGTTGTCTCTGATTAAGAACCATATTTAGGCAGCCATGTTATTTGGGTATTTTGTGGGTGATTGTCTTCTGTCTTTGTGTCATTGCACCAGATAGGACTGTTTCGGTTTTCACTTTTGTTCTTTTGTATTTTGTAGTGTTCTCGTGTATGATCTTTATTAAAGATGTTGAACACTAACCACGCTGCATTTTGGTTCTCCTCTCCTTCAACGGAAGAAAATCGTTACAGACAGATTGATTGATCGAAAGAAAAGACTATGCTTGGTCGACCAAGATTTTTGTTGTTGTTGTACAGCACTAGTAGAAAAGCAGGAAAATGGCATTAGATGCCCCATAAAATGTAGGAGAGGCCCCCAGACCCCCTGCCAGGTTATGTCCTCCCCTACACTTCAAAACCAAAGTTGCGCTGCCCCCGAAATGTGTTGTGTAAGTCTGATATAGTCAGGAAATTTTCAGGTCAATGCCTGGAGGTCAGTCAGAATTGGTGTTGAGGGAGTCTGTAGTGGTTTTACTACCAGTCACTGTCTTCCACTGTTGTAGTGGCGGTAGGTATGAAGAAGTATACTTCATAGCTATGTTATCCACGGAGGAGCTAACCTCATGACGGAAGTAATCTAAGTATTAGACCAGTCGTACGTGGTGTGATCGTGGTTCATGACTTCTAATAACTTTTCTCCTGAACGGAGGGTTCTATTTATTAGTGGCGTGCGTAACCATTGGAAGAGTGCAATGGAGATTCCCTTCCCTGTGCTGCACTCTGAGTGACTCCTATGTTGCTATTATCAATAGCAATTTAACTTGTGAGGTTACTAATCCTCTTACTAAGTGTTGCTGGATTGACTGTGGTACTGGTACTCAAGGGATCCAGTTGTCCTACCAATTTATTCTGAAATGTTATCCTAAAGGAATACATGATTAGAGCATTTTACTAGTTGTCTTGTAGTGACTACTACACATGGCAAGGAATAATTATTGGTGCCATTTGTTTTGGAGGTGGACAAGTCCACTGGACTTCCTTTTACGACCAGTGTGGTACACCTCAGTACTATCTTAGATGTGTTCTAAGATAATCCCTGTCTAGGGGCCTGTCTGCTCCTCACTGATCTTAAAGGGGAGTTTACAACTAGATTTGATTTATGGTGTTGTCCGTAGTCTCAACATTTACATTTACATTTAAGTCATTTAGCAGACGCTCTTATCCAGAGCGACTTACAAATTGGTGCATTCACCTTATGACATCCAGTGGAGCAGCCACTTTACAATAGTGCATCTAAATCTTTTAAGGGGGGGGGGTGAGAAGGATTACTTTATCCTATCTCAACCCCCCCACCGGCCTCGATAAGGCTCATCATGGGTCTGGGCTACTATTCCCCCCCTTTGTGTCTCGGGACCCCCCCCCACCAGTGGGTGGTGTTGGTATCCGAGGCGCAAAAGAAAAGTTCAGATTGATTCTATACATCGTTTGACATGTTTCTGCATACTGTAATATAACTTTTTTGACTTTTCTTCGAGACTTTGTGCTCACGCCTTGTGCATTTTGATTACTGGACTAAACGCGCTAACAAAAAAGGAGGTATTTGGACATAAATGATGGACTTTATCGAACAAAACAAACATTTGTTGTCTAACATGGAGACCTGGGCGTATCATCAGATGAAGATCATAAAAGGTAAGTGATTAATTTGAACTCTATTTCTGACTTTTGTGACACCTCTCCTTGTTTTGAAAATGGCTGTATGGTTTTCTGTGGTTAGGCTCTCACCTAGCATAATTGCAAAGTGTGCTTTTGCCGTAAAGCCTTTTTGAAATCTGACACAGGGGTTGCATTAACCTTTTACGACTAGGGGGCAGTATTTTAATTTTTGGATAAAAACGCTCCCGTTCTGAACGGGATATTTTGTCAGGACAAGATGCTCGACTATGCATATAATTGACAGCTTTGGATAGAAAACACTGACGTTTCCAAAACTGCAAAGATATTGTCTGTGAGTGCAACAGAACTGATGTTACAGGCGAAACGCAGATAAAAATCCAATCAGGAAGTGCCGCATTTTTTTAAACCGCTTCATGCCAATGACTCCTTATATGGCTGTGAATGGGCTACGAATGAGCTAACGCTTTCTACGTATTCCCCAAGGTGTCTACAGCTGTTCATATATCAATCATTATGGCGACTAAGTCAGGGAAAGCTACATCTAAGTCTAGATATACAGATGTACACACAATTTTAGAATAAATTGATTGGGAAGGTGAGGCAGAGATTGTTGTAGGACGATTCATTTAGCGATTGTGGAGGAATATTTTTTGAACGGGAGAGGACATCGTTTTGGACTGGCATCTTATCATGCTAATGCCCTTGTTTGAAATTTATAATATAAAATATTATGTATGATGATTTTTTACATTTTAGAAACAATATATAAACATGTAATGTCATGAAATGTGAGATGCGTGTGTCTGCCACCCCCACCCCAACCCACATGAAATAGCCTATTTGAGGCTGTTGAGGGGAGGGCAGGCCCACAAAACAATGGCCAAAGTGAAATGGAGACAGTAGATACAGTTCCTCCTGATGCAAGACAATGCTAAACCTCATGTGGCTGGAGTGTGTCAGCAGTTCCTGCAAGAGGAAGGCATTGATGCTATGGACTGGCCCGCCCGTCTCCCACACCTGAATCCAATTGAGCACATCTGGGACATCATGTCTCGCTCCATCCACCAACGCCACGTTGCACCACAGACTGTCCAGGAGTTGGCGGATGCTTTAGTACAGGTCTGGGAGGAGATCCCTCAGGAGACCATCCGCCACCTCTTCAGGAGCATGCCCAGGCATTGTAGGGAGGTCATACAGGCACGTGGAGGCCACACACACTACGGAGCCTCATTTTGACTTGTTTTAAGGACATTACATCAAAGTTGGATCAGCCTGTAGTGTGGTTCACCGCTTTAATTTTGAGTGTGACTCCAAATCCAGACCTCCATGGGTTGATCAATTTGATTTCCATTGATAATTGTTGTGTGATTTTGTTGTCAGCACATTCAACTATGTAAAGAAAAAAGTATTTAATAAGAATATTTCATTCATTCAGATCTAGGATGTGTTATTTTAGTGTTCCCTTTATTTTTTTGAGCAGTGTATAATAGAGACACTAGATCTAGCTGAAATGTCATAATATAAAAGAGACAGTAGATCTAGCGGGTCATAATAATGTATTCAACCTTATGTTCCCTGTACTCTCTCTATATATATATCTGTTTATTATACGTGAAACTATTCGAACTGAACATTTTCTTTCACAGTGACACTGACTCTGAATGGGAGTCTCCTCCAGTGTCCTGTGTGAATTTAAGAATGCTCTCTCTAATTCTCTCTTTCTCTCTCTCGGAGGACCTGAGCCCTAGGACCATGCGTCAGGACTACCTGGCATGATGACTCCTTGCTGTCCCTAGTCCACCTGGCCTTGCCGCTGTTCCAGCACACCATCCACTGCTTCCGAGCATATTACCCACCAATGTCCAATCTATAGATAACAAGGTGGACGAAATTAACCTCTTGAAACTCTGGGGGCAGTATTTCATTTTTGGATGAAAAACGTTCCCGTTTTAAACAAGATATTTTGTCGGGTTAGATGCTCGACTATGCATATAATTGACAGCTTTGGAAAGAAAACACTCTGACGTTTCCAAAACTGCAAAGATATTGTCTGTGAGTGCCACAGAACTAATGCTACAGGCGAAACCAAGATGAAAATTCAAACAGGAAGTGAGCCAGATTTTTGAGGCGCTGTGTTCCAATGTCTCCTTATATGGCTGTGAATGCGCCAGGAACGAGCCTACACTTTCTGTCGTTTCCCCAAGGTGTCTGCAGCATTGTGACGTATTTGTAGGCATATCATTGGAAGATTGACCATAAGAGACTACATTTACCAGGTGTCCGCCTGGTGTCCTCCGTCAAAATTGGTGCTGCACTTCCAACTGCATGTATTTTTCCATGTGATTCAGGAGTAGAAACCTGGGAATCACGAATGACTTATCATCGAATAGATGTGAAAACACCTTGAGGATTGATTCTAAACAACGCTTGCCATGTTTCTGTCGATATTATGGAGTTAATTTGGAAAAAAGTTTACGCTTAGGATGACTGGAATTTTCTGGGGTTTTTCTTAGCCAAACGTGATGAACAAACGAGCGATTCCTACACAAATAATATTTTTGGAAAACGGAACATTTGCTATCTAACTGGAGAGTCTAAATTATTTTATTTGAATGCTTTTCTTGTTTTTGTGAAAATGTTGCCTGCTGAATGCTAGGCTTAATGCTATGCTAGCTATCAATACTCTTACACAAATGCTTGTTTTGCTATGGTTGAAAATCATAATTTGAAAATCTGAGATGACAGTGTTGTTAACAAAAGGCTAAGCTTGAGAGCCAGTATATTTATTTCATTTCATTTGCGATTTTCATGAATAGCTTGAGGCTATAATTGATCCCGGATAATGGGATTGCTCGTTTCAAGAGGTTTTAAGGCACAGGTTGCCTCACAGAGAGACATCAGAGATTGTAAACATTCTTTGTTTCACGGAAAACATGGCTCACCGAAAATGTTGTCAGAGTCGAACAGCCCCGGTTTCTTTCAGGCATCACGCATCACGCCAACAGAAACAAACATCTCTCTGGTAAGAAGAAGGGCGGTGATGTATGCCTTATGAATAACGACTCATGGTATAATCACAACAACATACAGGAACTAAAGTCCTTTGTTCACCTGACCTAGAATTCCTTACAATCAAATGCATATTATCTTCCAAGAGAAGTCTCTTCCGATTATAGTCACAGCCGTGTATCCTCAAAGCAGATACCTTGTTGGCCTAAAAGAACGTCACTGTGGGAGGTCTGCACAAAGCATCACCAGGGGCAAACCAATCTCCTCCAGGACACCTGTGCACCCAATGTCACAGGAACGCCAAAAGATCATCAAAGGACAACAAAGAAGAAACAGCTTCTATCTCAAGCCCATCAGACTGTTAAATAGCTATCACTAACTCAGAGGCTTCTGCCTACATTGAGACCCATCACTGGACACTTAAATAAATGGATCACTTGTCACTTTAAACAATTCCACTTTAAAATAATGTGACTTTAATAATGTTTCATCTTACATTACATATATCACATGTATATACTGTAGCTGAGACCCAGTGCAGTCCAGGGAGGGAGATGCACTGCAGTACTTAATGCAGCTGGTGGTCACCCCAGACTACTGATTATTACTTTTTGAGTTTGACCCCTATTGTTCAGGGACACATTATTCAATTTCTGTTAGTCACATGTCTGTGGAATTTGTTCAGTTTATGCCTCAGTTGTTGAATCTTATGATCATACAAATATTTACACATGTTAAAGGTTTGCTGTCGCTATCATCGCCAAGCCTATCTCTGACCTTTTTTAACTTGTCTCTCCTCTCTGGGGAGGTTCCCATTGCTTGGAAGGCAGCCACAGTGCGTTGTTTATTTAAATGGGGAGATCAAGCTGATCCTAGCTGTTATAGGCCATTTCTATTTTGCCCTGTTAATCAAAAAAGTGTTGGAAAACATGTCAATAATCATCTGACTGGCCTTCTTGATGTCTATAGAATTCTCCTGGTATGCAATCTGGTTTCGATAAGGTTATGGATGTGTCACTGCAACCTTAAAGGTCCTCAATGATGTCACATTGCTCTTGATTCTAAGCAATGTTGTGCTGTTATTTTTATTAACTTGGCCAAAGATTTTGATACGGTAAACCATTCTATTCTTGCGGGCCGGCTAAGGATTATTGGTGTCTATGAGGGGTCTTTGGCCTGGTTTGCTAACTCAATCTCTCAAAGAGTGCAGTGTATAAAGTCAGAACAACTGCTGTCTCAGCCATTGCCTGTCACCAAGGGAGTACCCCAAGGTTCGCTCCTAGGCTCCACTCTCTTCTTAATTTACATCAACAACATAGCTAAGGCAGTAGGAAGCTCTCTCATCCATTTATATGCAGATGATACAGTCTTATACTCAGCTGGCCCCTCAGATTTTGGTTTAAAAGCTCCACAACAAAGCTTTCTTAGTGTCCAACAAGCTTTCTCTGCCCTTGTTCTGAACACCTCCAAAACAAAGGTAATGTGGTTTGGTAAGAAGAACGCTCCTCTCCATACCAGTGTGATTACTACCTCTTAGATGACATAGTCACCTTATACAAGTACCTGGGAGTATGACAAGACGGTACACTGTCCTTCTCTCAGCACATTTCAAAGCTGCAAGCTAAGGTTAAATCTTGGCTTGGTTTCCTGTATCATAATCATAATTTGAAGGCCAGCATCCCAGAGACTTTTCACTGGTGTTTTGCGGGTAATATTTCATGAAGCTGACAGTTGAGGACTTGTGAGGTGTCTGTTTCTCAAACTAGACACTCAAATGTACTTCTGTCCTATCTTGCTCAGTTGTGCACCGGGAAGACCTAATCCTCTTTCTATTCTGGTTAGAATCAGTTTGCGCTTTCTGTGAAGGGGTAGTTAACAGCGTTGTACAAGATATTAGTTTGTTGGCACGCATTTTTCTGGACGATGAGCCTGTAATTGAATATGTCCGTAAACACACCAGCTAGCTAGTCTCAAGATGCTCTGAGGAAGCGGCTAGGATGCCGTCTGGGCCGGCAGCATTGCGAGGGGTTAACACTTTTAAATGTCTTACTCACGTGGGCCGGGAGAAGGAGAGGCCACAGCCTTTAGTAGCGGGCGCGTCGGTAGCACTGTGTTATCCTTAAAGCGGGCACGAAGAAGTTTTGTTTGTCTGGATGCAAGACGTCGAAGTGTCCGTGACGGTTTGATTTTCTTTTGTAGTCCGTGATTGTCTGTAGGCCCTGCCACATACGTCTTATGGTGTAATTGTAACAAGACACTCCAGTCGTTAATCATGAAACATACACTCGCCCTTCTTCTTCAGGAGAGACGTTTATAACCGCCGGCGCACGCACAAAGAATCCCGTGGCTGTGGGCTTCTACAGCATGTCCCCAGAGAGCCATGTTTCCGTGAGACAGAATATGTTACAATCCCAGATGTCTCTCTGGAAAGCAACCCTAGCCCTAATTTCTGTCTACCTTGTTATCTAGAGACTGGACATTGGCGAGTAAAATAATTGAAAGCGGTGGTGGGGTGCGTGCCTCTGAAGTCTCACCAGAAGCCCACTCCATCTACCTCCTGTGGCGACGTTGTTTTGGGTTAGCCTCTTTAATCAGTTTGAATGCCATGGGTGGTTCGAACAAAGCATCTGCTTCAGGAAAGTCATTTTCTGGTCATAGTGCTTGTAAGTTGATCGCTCACTCTGATATCCAATAGTTTTCCTGGCTGTATTTAATAACACTTTTCTGGACTAACAATGTAAGAAATAATACATAAAAATAAGGACGAGAAGCGAGGCGATCCTCTTCTGTCGGTGCCATCTTGCTGACTATTATTGGTGTCATTGGAGTTCAAGTAAACTCACTGGGCTGTACACTGCTGTACAACAAGTATTTGATACACTGCCGATTTTGCAGTTTTCCTACTTACAAAGCATGTAGAGGTCTATAATTGTTATCATAGGTACACTTCAACTGTGAGACAGAATCTAAAACAAAAATACAGAAAATCATATTGTATGATTTTTGGCAATGACCATTTGCATTTATTGCATGATCTAATTATTTGATCACCTACCAACCAATAGGCAAGCACAGCTTGGTGAGAAGGCAACAACTGTTGGCGCAATTATTAGAAAAGGGAAGAAGTTGTTAAGATGACGGTCAATCAACCTCGGTCTGGGGCTCCATGCAAGATCTCACCTCGTGGGGCATCAATGATCATGAGGAAGGTGAGGGGATCAGCCCAGAACTACACGGCAGGACCTGGTCAATGACCTGAAAGAGCTGGGACCACAGTCTCAAAGAATTAGTATTAATTCTGCAATGGTAATTATACCATTAGTAACACTACACCGTCATGGGATTAAAATCCTGCAGCACACGCAAAGTCCCCCTGCTCAAGCCAGCGCATGTCCAGGCCCGTCTGAAGTTGCCAATGACCATCTGGATGATCCAGAGGAGGAATGGGAGAAGGTCATGTAGTCTGATGAGACAAAAATAGAGCTTTTTGGTCTAAACTCCACTCGCCGTGTTTGGAGGAAGAAGAAGGATGAGTACAAACCCAAGAACACCAACCCAACCATGAAGCATGGAGGTGGAAACATCAGTCTTTGGGAATGCTTTTCTGCAAAGGGTACAGGACGACTGCACCGTATTGAGGGGAGTGATGGATGGGGCCATGTACGCGAGATCTGGCCAACAACCTCCTTCCCTCAGTAATGGAAAGCATTGAAGATGGGTCGTGGCTGGGTCTTCCAGCATGACAACGACCAAACACACAGCGCCAGGGGCAACTAAGGAGTGGCTCCGCAGAAAGCATCTCAAGGTCCTGGGGTGGCCTAGCCAGTCTCAGACCTGAAGCCAATAAGAAAATATTTGGAGGGAGCTGAAAGTCCGTGTGCCTAGCGTGCCCCGAAACCTGAAGGATCTGGAAGGTCTGTATGGAGGAGTAAGCAAAATCCCACTGCAGTGTGTGCAAACCTGGTCAAGAACTACAGGAAACGTATGACCTCTGTAATTGCAAACAAAGGTTTCTGTACCAAATATTAAGTTCTGCTTTTCTGATGTATCAAATACTTGTGTCATGCAATAAAATGCAAATTAATTACTTAGAAATCATACAGTGTGATTTTCTGGATTTTTGTTTTAGAGTCCGTCTCCCAGTTGAAGTGTACTATGATAAACATTACAGACCTCTACATGCTTTGTAAGTAGGAAAACCTGCAAAATTGGCAGTGTATCAAATACTGTTCTCCCCATTGTACCCCTCTACAGGGCACTATTAGGAAAATGATGAACTCACGCAATTCACGAATTCTATAACTGAGCTGGATATTTTGACCGTTGACACTGAAAATACTTGTATTTCATTACAATAACTGTCTTATGTCTCCTTAGTTTTTGTGAACACAGTGCTTATTGTGGTAATATGTATGGAGAGAAGCCTTCATGAACCCATGTATCTGTTTCTGTGCAGTTTGTTTGTAAATGACTTGTATGGTACCACTGGTTTGCTTCCTGCTCTCATGACTCATTTGGTTTCAGATGACCATACAGTTTCCACTGTGTTCTGTTACCTACAGATCTTTTGCATTTACACATGGAAACCATTGAATTCAGCATTGTCCTGACAGGTACCTGTTACTGTATATGTTATCCACTGCAGTATTACAGCATCATGACAACCAACAGGGCGTGTATTTTAATGTGTGGGTGTACTCTTTTGAAAAGCATCATAACACTGACCCAACCATTCGTTTTGCAATTGTGTCGAACGTTATAGACAAAGTGTATTGTGTTATGATGTTATAGACTAGTTAAGCCCACCTTATTGCCCACCTGCCACCATTACGTCCATCCCTAATGGGAAATAGGCTCCTTAAGGTGGTGGGGGGGACAACCACATCCATCCATCTAGTTTTTCAAGTGCCACTGTGAGATATGTTTGACCCACAGAATAAAACAATACAGTAAGGGTAATGATGATGTGTTGTATGTATAAGGCACAGTGGTTGTGTACTCCATCCATCGTGTAAAAAAAAGCTGTAAAAAGTTTAGGAGTTCTGTCACTTAAGATTATGTCCGAAACACCGTAATTTTTTACCCATGCATAGCCTTACCATGGGAAAAGCAGAAGCTAATAACACAATAACAAGAGCATAATAAACATGTTTATTAGTCATTAGATGCGAGGTCATTAGTCCACTCTATCACCTGATTTCCTGGGACCCAATTAATGTACACCTATTAACCTGTAGAGACCTGAGGGCTCAAGGGAGATGCACAGCTTGGCTTCGAATGCACACCAAATGGTTCCTATTCCCTATATTGACCAGAGCCCACTTGGTCAAGGTGGTGCACTATATAGGGAATAGAGTGCCATTTGGGATGCCCACCTCATCTGTCATCGCCTCTGGGAGTGTAGACTCTGAAAGTATACTGTAGGCCTAGGATCGCCTAGAGTGACAATAAGGGTCCCCACTTTTACCTCAGCAGGAATAGCTCTGGGCCTAGGTTTTAATATATCTCTATGAATTAGGGTCCAGAGTTATTCTCTCTTTCTCTTGTTAGGTCATGTGTTTGGGGGAAACTGTTCTGTCAAAGGCTTTGGATTGGTTTCACTGAACCATTTATTTATTGTAAGGACAGAGCCGGCTGAGGCGTGAGCCTGACGATCCCGCTAGGCGTGGGATTCTGACAGGCTGGCTGAGGCATGGGAGCCTGACGAGTTGGGTGAGGATAACGGGGAAGCCCGACGGGCCAGCTGAGGCCCCCCGGCTACATTGGCAGCGGCACTCTGACCCGACGTCACCTACAAAAACAAAAAACAAAAACTGCCTGGTGCTGGTGTGGTGTCAGCCCTCTGTGGCCAGACGCTTGGAGACGAGATGGAAGTACAGGGAGTGAACATTTAATTAATAAACAGATGTGAAACAGGACAGGACAGCATTTGGAAATGCTGACACGGGGATGAAACAGAGGAACAGACAGATATAGGAAGTTAATCCAAACGTGAAGGAGTACAGGTGAGTCCAATGAAGCGCTGATGTTGGGAATGATTGGCTGCCTGGCGCCCTCGAGCTCCAGGGATGGGGAGCAGGCGTGACAATTTATTGGAACTTGGCGCACAATACATAGCACACAAACTCCTCCAAAAACTTTCATGATAGATCTGATAGCTTTGTCTGCCCAGCCCATTGGTGTTGCCACAAATAGTGCATTCAGAAAGTATTCAGACACCTTTCCTTTTTCTACATTTTGTTACGTTACAGCCTTATTAAAATGGATTGAATAAATAAAATCCTCAATCTACATACAATACCATATAATAACAAAGCAAAAACAGGTTTTCATAGGAATACCTTATTTACAGAAGTATTCAGACTTTTTGCTGAGACTCAGAGAATTTAGCTCAGGTACATCCTGTTTCCATTGATCATCCTTGAGATGTTTCTAATAACTTGATTGGAGTCCAACTGTGGTATATTCATTTGATTGACGTTATTTGGAAAGGCACACACCTGTCTATACTGTACAAGTCCCACAGCTGACAATGCATGTCAGAGCAAAAACAAAGCCATGAGGTGGAAGGAATTGTCCATGGAGCTCAGATACAGGATTGTGTTGAGGCACAGGTATGGGGGAAGGGTACCAAACAAATTCTGCAGCATTGAAGGTCCCCAGAACACAGTGGCCTCATTCTTAAATGAAAGAATTTTGGAACCAATGGCTCTTCCTAGAGCTGGTCGCACGACCAAACTGAGCAATAAAGGTAGAAGGGCCTTGGTCAGGGAGGTGACCAAGAACCAATGGTCACTCTGACAGAGCTCCAGAGTTCTTCCGTGGAGATGGAAGAACTTTCAGAAAGCCATCTCTGCAGCACTCCACTAATCAGGACTTTATGGTAGAATGGCCAGACGGAAGCCACCTCTCAGTAAAGGCACATGAAAGCCTGCTTGGAGTTCACCAAAAGGCACCAAAAGAACTCTAAGACAATGAGAATCAAGACTCTCTGGTATGAACTCTTTGGCCTGAATGCCAGGTGTCACGTCTGGAGGAAACCTGGCACCATCCCCTACGGCGAAACATGGTGCTGGTAGCATCATGCTGTGTGGATGTTTTTGAGCAGCAGGGACTGGGAGACTAGTCAGGATCGAGGGAAAGATGAATGGAGCAAAGTATAGAGATCCTTGATGAAACCTTCTCAGGGGGCTTAGGACCTCAGACTGGGTGGAGGTTCAACTTCCAACAGGACAATGACCCTATGCACACATGAATGGCTTTGGGACAAGTCTCTGAATGTCCTTGAGTGGCCCAGCCAGAGCCATGACTTGAATCCGATCCAACATCTCCGGAGACCTGGGAAAATAGCTGTTTAGCGATGCTCCCCATCCAGACCTGACACAGCTTGAGAGGATCTGCAGAGAATGGGAGCAAAACTCCCCAAATACCGGGTGCCAAGCTTGTATGAGTCATACCCAAGAAGACTCAAGGGCTGTAATCGCTGCCAAAAGGGGACTCTGTAAGTACTCTGTAAAGGGTCTGAATACTTATGTAAATTTAATATTTACGTTAAAAACAATTATACATTTGATAACGTTTTTAAAAACCAGTTTTTGCTTTGTCATGATGGGGTATTGTGTGTAGATTGAAGAGGGGGACAATTAATTCAATTTTAGAATAAGACTTAACCAAATGTCGAAAAGTCAAGGGGTGTGAATACTTTCTGAATGGACTGTACCTCTTCTACAGTGTAGAGTGCAAGTCTAGACACACATAAATTTTTTTAAACAGGATCATAGGCCACTAACACAGCCTGTTCAATAACATAACATTAAGGATGTGTATTCTTCTGATGTGCTGTACTAATCAAATCATATCAAACTATCAAACTATCCTACCAATCTACTATTTTTATTTAGGAATGTCACTCTGGCCATGTGTAACAGTGTTGCTTCCGTCCTCACCTTGCCCCAACCTGGGCTTTAACCAGGGACTCTCTGAACACATCGACAACTGAAATTTTGTGTTTAGCGTACTTTACATGTAATAAATGTGTTATTTTGCCTTTGAATGTATTCAGTAATATTTTAAGAAACACAGACAGCCGTTCAACTTACTCTTCAAAGTTGTAATAGTAGAATGCACACGGTGCAATTTTGAAATTGGGTAGTTGTTTTCCTCTTGTCATTTCAGACATTTCAGACCTTATAGAGGTATTTAAATATCCAGACCAACTAGCCAACTAACCAACATGTCAGCTAACATTTTTGAACCAGGTTTTTTAGCCCATTGAGTTTGTTGTAATGTTTGAGTCACCAGATATCACATGAACATGCATAAGACATGTTCCCCAATGATGAAGGGAAGCCTGAGTGAAAATGTTGGGGAACCACCGCTCTACTGTATAACAATATTATGAAACCTAAAATAATTAGTGGCTTAATTCTGCTGTCCTGGTTGTATTCTTTTTCATGGATGTCATCCCTATCTCCCTGAGTTTGTGACTGCAGTTTTGTGACAATGTTATAGACATAGTGTATTGTGACAACTACTCGGTGGTCAAGCTTTCCTGGTCAAACATTACACGAAAAATATAACATGTGGTCTTGTTATAACTGTACTTTCTTTAGCTTGTGCTATATTTCCTAACATGTAAGAATTCTAGAAATATGTTTACAGTCTTCAAAAAACGAAACCAAAAGCTTTTTTAACACTTGTACACCACATACATATAGCCTCTTTGCTGAAATTCTCCTTTGACTGTTTATTTTTGATTCTACAAGGCAGACATTATACTGCACATAGTCCACCTATACTTCACAGTTTTATTTGTTTATTTTCCAATATCTCCACCACTTTTCAATCCTATTATGTATAGCTTTAGGATCAATAAAACCAGGCAGGTTTGTAAAAAGGTACTAGGCCTTCACTTCACCCTAAAATGTAACATGATTGTATATTTTTCTAATATTGAATTGTGTTTTGTTGCTACAATTGACTATTCAAAAATGTGGCATTTCGGCATAGTATTGTCACTGCAAATGTTTGATGTAATATTAGGTATCTGATCTTTATAATTCACCAATTAAATATGGTGTTCCCCAAGGCTCTGTTTTAGAACCATTCTGGTTTTATACAGTATTCAGATTTGGGGTGAAAAATTATATTGTACTGGCAGATGTTTGGATTGGTTCCTTGCAAATAAACATTTGTCGTTAGGACATCCCTGGAACGTCACAAAATGGTCACCTAAAGTGGTCCCCTGGAGGTTTGGTGTAGTTCCCAGTTTATTCCGCAGGCTTCCCTGATTACTTTTTAGATGTCGTTTTAATTTGTAATTCATCTTTTCAATAATTTTTATGACGTAGATTCAGAGGGGTTGGGTTAAATGCGGAAGACACAATTTTGGTTGAATGCGTTCAGTTGTGCAACTGACTAGGTATCCCCTTTCCTGCCACTCAATAGTATGAGAACAGAATTGGGGTTTGAGAGTGGAATGAACCAACCACATTTTGACCTGTAATGGGTGGAACCATATAAAAAAGTGACTTATCTAGGTACGTCACTGTGAGTGCGCAAGAGCAAAGAATCAGTGGCAAGTTTTAGCATGATAATACACAGCCCCATGTAGCAAGGATCTGTACACAAGCTGAAAATGTCCCAGTTCTTCTATGGTCTGCATATCACCAGACATGTCACCCATTGAGCGTGTTTCGGATAATCTGGATCGACATGTACTACAGGGTGTCTCCAGTTCCCGCCAATATCCAGCAACTTCAAGACGCCATTGGAGAGGAGTGGGACAACATTCCACAATCAACAGCATGATCAACTCTATGCCAATGAGATGTGTTGCTGTATGAGGCAAATGGTGATCACCAGATACTGACTGGATTTCTGATCCACACCCTTACCTTTTTTAAAGGGTCTATTCCCAGTCATGTGAAATCCAGATTATGGCGCTTATTTATTTCAATTGACTGACTTCCATATAGGAACTGTAATTCAGTAAAATATTAAAATAAATCAAATCAGTATACCTTAAAATAACATTACACTGTGACCAAACTGGTATTTGTTCTGAACGCCCTCTTATGGTCCTGAGGTAAATGTCATGTTTTAATGTTCCTACAATGTTCTGACTGCTGAACAAAGTCATCAGTGGGATGACGTTCGCTGAGAACCCTAAGCAACATTTCCCAAACTTTGACCTGGGGACCAAAGGGGTGCACATTTTGTTTTTGCCTTAGCACTAGACAGCTGATTCAAATAATTAACTAATCGTTAAGATTTGATTATTTGAATCAGCTATGTAGTACTTAAGCAAGAAAATGCACGTGTACCACTTGGGGTCCCCAGGACAGTTTGGGAAACGCTGCCTTAAAGGGACTTAATGGGAACTTTCCGAATGTCCTAGGGACATCCCCTGTTTGCTGGGTAAAAACATAAATAAAGTAAATATAATCCAATTAGTTTCTTGTCATAAACTCAATATAGTTCCATCTCTATGAGTAGTTACATGTTGACACTGACACTACAATCCCATGTGATCATACACTATGGTATATTTAGAGGCTACCAGGACAAGATATTGAGCAGTCTCCTCTATCAAACAAGAAGGCATTTCATGGACACAATGAGTTTTTCATTTCTTTCACACCTCCGAAGTCTGGATAATGTACAGCTAATATCGGGATCTTTTTATAAGAGTTTGTGAGAGGATGAATTTGTTTTGTGTAAAACTATTGTGTTTAGTCTGAGCCTAAACAGAATCAAATGATTTACACTTTGAATTCATTCACATTCATACACACTCAAGCCTTGCAAGGAATAAGAATTGCTGCATTAACCGGAGGAAGAAAATTAACAAAAGCTATGGAGAACTCAACCAAGTCGGTTATTTTATCTCTTTGGTTTACAAGGGCATTTAACAACAAATCGGTCTATTTTACCATGTCTCTTATCACATACCTTCTCATCATCACTGTGAATCTGACTCTGATCATAACAATCATTCAGCAGAAAGGTCTCCATGAGCCCATGTATATATTTCTGTGTAGTCTATGTATCACTAGTTGTATGGAACTGCTGGTTTCTACCCCAAGTTCTTACTGGACCTTCAGTCAGATGTTCAGGTGATATCTTTATAGTGGATGTTTGACTCAAACCTTTGTAATATACACATCTGTCATGTGTGAAATGTCCATTTAACAGTGATGTCTTACGACAGCAGGTATGTGGCGATATGCAGACCACTACTATATCATACCATTGTGACATCTTTAACTGTTAGAAAGTTACTATTATTGTCTTGGTGTTATCCTTTATTTATAGGACTCATAGTAGTTAGTTTAACCGTCAGAGTTCCTTTGTGGATCTCGCATTGATAAAGATCTTCTGTGACATTCCGTCTATACTGAAACATGCATGCTTACCTATTCCTATCAATCAGATTTTGAACAAATTTGTAATTATGGTTCATGTTTTACCGATACTTTTTCATTGTATTTTCTTACTGTCAGATTGTAAGGACTTGTAAAAGTCAGCTAAGGGGAAGGATTAAGTTCACACAGACATGTGTGCCACATTTAATAACAATATTTATGTTCATCACAGTGACCCTGTTTGTCTGCAAGAGGATGGAATAGTAATGTAAATATTATTTACTAAATATGCGTAATGCAATGGCCGTACAATTCCTTGTTATACCACTGTCTTTAACCCTGTCATATATGGACTTAACCTCCAGCAGATCTGAAGGGCAGTTTTGAAAGTGTAATCCACATAACATCATTGATATGAAATTTAGTTACATAATCTTACACACCAGGAGACTTCCCGTATCATAAGTCAACAAATACAAAGGTAAAATCTGCCAAAACTGTTGCAAGATTAAATGGTGCCTCATTTTTGATACCTGTCGCCAAGAGCGCAACTTTTGTTTTAGAAGTGGAGAGGAAGGGGGACAACACCTGGCAGGGGGTCCTCCCTAATTTCACTCTACCCGACCCCAAAAATCTTAGTCAACCATTGGAGTAGTCTTTTCTTTCGATCTATTGATTTGTATACATTTAAAAAAATATATATTTTTCCATATATACACCCAACCTATGTGCCAATTTATTTTACATATTTCTACCAATCTGCTTACCAGTAATAATTTTCATGCACATTATTGTGGAACATTTTCTTTTAATATATAATAGTCTTTGTATCTCAAAATCATTGTCTGTGGTTTATCTACAATCTTAATCTAACGAAAAGATACAAATCTAAAAGTAACGTTTATTGCAGTTGCCAACTATGTAAACATAGTCTACATAAAAGCCAACACATAAAAACAATATCCTTATAAAATCACATTGGCTACGCATGACCTGTCTGCAAAAATAACTCTAAACATTGTATCAACTATCAACTGTGTCAAGTATTTTATGATGTTTCCATTGATCATACCATTACATTTTTCCTCTTGCTGAGTGGTTATCGAAAGGAGAGAAATGGAAATGTTGTTCAAATGCTTTGAGGAACTATTGTTATTCTCAATTGTTTCTTGAAACATACTTTTGTTTCCTTGTTTGAGGTGAAGAAAAATTACTTTGAGGGAAGCTCCACAGTTCATTAATGGTGGTGAGTTAAGGCAATCAGAAATACTATCAGACATCCCCAAATGGGCACATTTATAGGCCTAAATTTGCACAAAGGACAGGTAGACTAGTCGTACTTCTATATGGGTTATCAGGTGCCTTACTCAACATTGAGAGCAGAGTATAAACATTTTTATTTTTTATTGACAAAACTTGTAAATGGAATGAAATGAACAAACACGAGTTTCTCACTTAGTGTAACATAGCTCGCCTCCTCTGCTCGCCTCCCTACCACTGAGGAAGTACAGTTCCCGCCTCAGCCCAGTCAAAACTGTTCGCTGCTCTGGCCCCCCACGTGGAACAAACTCCCTCACGACGCCAGGACAGCGAGTCAATCACCACCTTCCGGAGACACCTGAAACCCCACCTCTTTTAAGGAATACCTAGGATAGATAAAAGTAATCCTTCTCACCCCCCTTAAAGACCTAGATGCACTATTGTAAAGTGGCTGTTCCACTGGATGTCATAAGGTGAAAGCACCAATTTGTAAGTCGCTGGATAAGAGCGTCTGCTAAATGACTTAAATGTAAATGTGAAATCTAATGTTTTCTACACAGGCCCATTTTGTCATACAGTATTCCATGAGCACCCAGACCTTATCAAAGTTTTAACTGGTATACCCTTAATCTAGTAATAAAATCGCGATCTAGCAGCGGTATTATTTGACATTTAGGGCATCCATTATGACATTGTGGGAGGATAACCAACCTTCCAATTTTATGGCAAAGCATTTCTTAACTGCTATCATAAATGCTATGGCTACACAGTTTCTTATTATAACAGCCCTCCAGTATCAACATTTCCAAGCAAACAAAAAAGAGAATGTAGCCAGCATTCACAAGATCATAACATATGCAAATATGTCCCCTTCTGTTTTACACCTCCAGCTATGGAACGCCGCTTGGGTCTTTTGCGTGTCAAAAGATACATGACAAATAATACTATGTAAACTATATGCAAAATGTTGGCCAATCACTATATGAAAAACTTCTCATTCATCATCACCAACAAGCGACTAAGTCATGTCGAACCTTGAAAACATGAGGGCGGCTTTTTTGTTGTTCCAGCCAAGTGCAACCACCTTTACAACCACCCCAGGAGGATCGGGTGGTTCAAAGGTAGGATTCATTCTGGTAGGTTAGGCAAAAGTCAACATTAACCGGCACAACTACCTAGTAACGTTAGCTAGCTAATGATTGCAATAGCTAACGTTACCGCGGGGTGCGCGACTCTGGGCGGCGTCGATTATGCTGAGTGTCATTATTGTAATTTTTATAACGTTTGCACATATCACATTACAATCATTCGGGAGACGGAATAATGCTGGAGTCCAAAGATGGCAAACCGAGAGAAGCAGGCTGATAACTATGAGGGTTTGCCTCATCGCTGACCCTAACATCCGGCAGCTGAACAGGATAGGTACATTTTCCCTATATCCATGGAGTACATGAGGACACAGTGCGGTGCACAGTGCTTGCTTTGTAAGTAAGCTAGGTGTGAATCTATCTTGTGATTAAACATAGACTTATTGAATGTTATTTTACTGATTTGAAGATCATGGACTGTTTCCCTGTTTTATATTAGGATCATTTTTCCATGTGTCAGTATCTTTAGAGTATCCTGTGAGGCAGATCAATGTGCATTATGGTCAGGAAGAGAGCAGCTTCTTGAAGGTTTTGGGGGAAACATTCCTCCAGATGAATCCAAATGTAGAGGCCTTTAAAGACAGACAGGAAGAGGAGGCTCATTCTCCTACAGCTGGACAGCATGTGTCCAGCTGCAATAAAATCAGCTGGGCTAGGGAGATTGAAAGGTATTAAGACTGAAGGTATTTGATAGCTTAT
>NW_027037392.1:0-19223 GCF_034236695.1 Oncorhynchus nerka
GAGAAATCAGTAGTACTGCTAGGTTTTATACAGTAATAATATATATCTGCCACACTCTCAGAGAAATCAGTAGTACTGCTAGGTTTTACACAGTAATAATATATATCTGCCTCACTCTCAGAGAAATCAGTAGTACTGCTAGGTTTTACACAGTAATAATATATATCTGCCTCACTCTCAGAGAAATCAGTAGTACTGCTAGGTTTTACACAGTAATAATATATATCTGCCTCACTCTCAGTGAAATCAGTAGTACTGCTAGGTTTTACACAGTAATAATATATATCTGCCTCACTCTCAGAGTGAGTAGCCTATTGATTATGAAAACAACAACAATAAATGGGGAAAATGGGAGGAGAAATGACTAGAGACAGTGTTGTTTAACTCACTGACCAGGACCCCTGAGTTCTTCTTACCTTTGTTCAGTATACATATCTTCCTCTCTAAAGAATATAGGTACACCCATAGACTTGTCACTCTTCATGGACACACAGCTGGGAACAGGGGAGGCTGGTCTCTCCTGCTTGATTGGGCTTCAACACAACAGAGACAAACATTACATCTCTCATCTACTCTGAGCTCAGATGGGGAAACAGAAGAAGAGTTTCATTCCAAAACACTATATATCACTTTTTAGAAACGTTTGTAAATTAGCTTTTATTTCTGAAAGACAATTTGAAAGAGATTGGTGTGTTTTTTCACTATCTAATCATAGCATGGGGTTGTTCAATGACAGACAAGTATTTGATTAAAATATATCACTTCATGGTTTCATTTCAGAGAAACAATCACGTTTTTTTGCAAAATGCTATATATCTGCTTCACTCTCAGAGGAATCAGTAGTACTGCTGGTTTTATACAGTAATAACATATATCTGCCTCACTCTCAGAGAAATCAGTAGTACTGCTAGGTTTTATACAGTAATAATATATATCTGCCTCACTCTCAGAGAAATCAGTAGTACTGCTGGTTTTATACAGTAATAATATATATCTGCCTCACTCTCAGAGAAATCAGTAGTACTGCTAGGTTTTATACAGTAATAATATATATCTGCCTCACTCTCAGAGAAATCAGTAGTACTGCTGGTTTTATACAGTAATAATATATATCTGCCTCACTCTCAGAGAAATCAGTAGTACTGCTGGTTTTATACAGTAATAATATATATCTGCCTCACTCTCAGAGAAATCAGTAGTACTGCTAGGTTTTATACAGTAATAATATATATCTGCCTCACTCTCAGAGAAATCAGTAGTACTGGTAGGTTTTACACAGTAATAATATATATCTGCCTCACTCTCAGTGAAATCAGTAGTACTGGTAGGTTTTACACAGTAATAATATATATCTGCCTCACTCTCAGAGAAATCAGTAGTACTGCTAGGTTTTATACAGTAATAATATATATCTGCCTCACTCTCAGAGAAATCAGTAGTACTACTAGGTTTTACACAGTAATAATATATATCTGCCTCACTCTCAGAGGAATCAGTAGTACTGCTAGGTTTTACACAGTAATAATATATATCTGCCTCACTCTCAGAGAAATCAGTAGTACTGCTAGGTTTTATACAGTAATAATATATATCTGCCTCACTCTCAGAGAAATCAGTAGTACTGCTAGGTTTTACACAGTAATAATATATATCTGCCTCACTCTCAGAGAAATCAGTAGTACTGCTAGGTTTTACACAGTAATAATATATATCTGCCTCACTCTCAGAGAAATCAGTAGTACTGCTAGGTTTTACACAGTAATAATATATATCTGTCTCACTCTCAGTGAAATCAGTAGTACTGCTAGGTTTAACACAGTAATAATATATATCTGCCACACTCTCAGTGAAATCAGTAGTACTGCTAAGTTTTACACAGTAATAATATATATCTGCCTCACTCTCAGAGAAATCAGTAGTACTGCTAGGTTTTACACAGTAATAATATATATCTGCCTCACTCTCAGAGTGAGTAGCCTATTGATTATGAAAACAACAACAATAAATGGGGAAAATGGGAGGAGAAATGACTAGAGACAGTGTTGTTTAACTCACTGACCAGGACCCCTGAGTTCTTCTTACCTTTGTTCAGTATACATATCTTCCTCTCTAAAGAATATAGGTACACCCATAGACTTGTCACTCTTCATGGACACACAGCTGGGAACAGGGGAGGCTGGTCTCTCCTGCTTGATTGGGCTTCAACACAACAGAGACAAACATTACATCTCTCATCTACTCTGAGCTCAGATGGGGAAACAGAAGAAGAGTTTCATTCCAAAACACTATATATCACTTTTTAGAAACGTTTGTAAATTAGCTTTTATTTCTGAAAGACAATTTGAAAGAGATTGGTGTGTTTTTTCACTATCTAATCATAGCATGGGGTTGTTCAATGACAGACAAGTATTTGATTAAAATATATCACTTCATGGTTTCATTTCAGAGAAACAATCACGTTTTTTTGCAAAATGCTATATATCTGCTTCACTCTCAGAGGAATCAGTAGTACTGCTGGTTTTATACAGTAATAATATATATCTGCTTCACTCTCAGAGAAATCAGTAGTACTGCTAGGTTTTACACAGTAATAATATATATCTGCTTCACTCTCAGAGAAATCAGTAGTACTGCTAGGTTTTATACAGTAATAATATATATCTGCCTCACTCTCAGTGAAATCAGTAGTACTGCTAGGTTTTATACAGTAATAATATATATCTGCCTCACTCTCAGAGAAATCAGTAGTACTGCTGGTTTTATACAGTAATAACATATATCTGCCTCACTCTCAGTGAAATCAGTAGTACTGCTGGTTTTATACAGTAATAATATATATCTGCCTCACTCTCAGTGAAATCAGTAGTACTGCTAGGTTTTACACAGTAATAATATATATCTGCCTCACTCTCAGTGAAATCAGTAGTACTGCTAGGTTTTATACAGTAATAACATATATCTGCCTCACTCTCAGAGAAATCAGTAGTACTGCTAGGTTTTACACAGTAATAATATATATCTGCCTCACTCTCAGAGTGAGTAGCCTATTGATTATGAAAACAACAACAATAAATGGGGAAAATGGGAGGAGAAATGACTAGAGACAGTGTTGTTTAACTCACTGACCAGGACCCATGAGTTCTTCTTACCTTTGTTCAGTAGAAAAGTCTCCCTTTCTAAAGTATAGAGGTTGACCCATAGACCCGTCACTCTTCATGGACACACAGCTGGGAACAGGGGAGGCTGGTCTCTCCTGCTTGATTGGTCTTCAACACAACAGAGACAAACATTACATCTCTCATCTACTCTGAGCTCAGATGGGGAAACATAAGAAGAGTTTCATTCCAAAACGCTATATATCACTTTTCAGAAACGTTCATAAATGATTGTTTAAAGAAATGATGAGAGTTTGGTGTTTTTTCACAAGCTAATCAGGCGATTGTTCAATGGCAGACATCTATTAGTTAAAAATCTATCAATTGATGTTTCATTTCAGAGAGACATATAATCATGTTTTTTTTGCTAAATATATATATAAATATACAAATATATATATATATATTTATTATTATTTATATATTTATTTATTTTTTCCACCTTTATTTAACCAGGTAGGCTAGTTGAGAACACCTTTATTTAACCAGGTAGGCTAGTTGAGAACACCTTTATTTAACCAGGTAGGCTAGTTGAGAACACCTTTATTTAACCAGGTAGGCCAGTTGAGAACACCTTTATTTAACCAGGTAGGCTAGTTGAGAACACCTTTATTTAACCAGGTAGGCTAGTTGAGAACACCTTTATTTAACCAGGTAGGCTAGTTGAGAACACCTTTATTTAACCAGGTAGGCTAGTTGGGAACAAGTTCTCATTTACAACTGCAACCTGGCCAAGATAAAGCAAAGCAGTGTGACACATACAACAACACAGAGTTACACATGGAATAAACAAGCGTACAGTAGAAAAAATAAAGTCTATTTACAGTAATGTATTGTATTGTAATGTATTGTATTGTATTGTATTGTAATGTATGTATTGTAATGCCAGAGTTGACGTGGACCATCGTTCAAACAAAGAGATGCCTCCCTGACCACCAGTGTGTTTGGATATAATGAATATCAATTCAGTGAAGAAGAACCTCTAGAGTTCTGACCAATATATATTCTATATATACTGTATACTCAGACACTTCCTAACCTCCTATAAAGGGTTCTATATATATTCTATATATACTGTATACTCAGACACTTCCTAACCTCCTATAAAGGGTTCTATATATATTCTATATATACTGTATACTCAGACACTTCCTAACCTCGGCCCTGTTATGTTAGTGATAAGGTCCTTCCATGGAGGGCCTGTTATGTTAGTGATAAGGTCCTTCCATGGAGGGGCTCAGCCCTGTTATGTTAGTGATAAGGTCTTTCCATGGAGGGGCTCAGCCCTGTTATGTTAGTGATAAGGTCCTTCCATGGAGGGGCTCAGCCCTGTTATGTTAGTGATAGGGTCCTTCCATGGAGGGGCTCAGCCCTGTTATGTTAGTGATAAGGTCCTTCCATGGAGGGGCTCAGCCCTGTTATGTTAGTGATAAGGTCCTTCCATGGAGGGACTCAGCCCTGTTATGTTAGTGATAAGGTCCTTCCATGGAGGGGCTCAGCCCTGTTATGTTAGTGATAAGGTCCTTCCATGGAGGGGCTCAGCCCTGTTATGTTAGTGATAAGGTCCTTCCATGGAGGGGCTCAGCCCTGTTATGTGTGTGATAAGGTCCTTCCATGGAGGGGCTCAGCCCTGTTATGTGTGTGATAAGGTCCTTCCATGGAGGGGCTCAGCCCTGTTATGTTAGTGATAAGGTCCTTCCATGGAGGGGCTCAGCCCTGTTATGTTAGTGATAAGGTCCTTCCATGGAGGGGCTCAGCCCTGTTATGTTAGTGATAAGGTCCTTCCATGGAGGGGCTCAGCCCTGTTATGTTAGTGATAAGGTCCTTCCATGGAGGGGCTCAGCCCTGTTATGTGTAAGGTGATAGCCCTGTTAGGTCCTTCCATGGAGGGGCTCAGCCCTGTTATGTTAGTGATAAGGTCCTTCCATGGAGGGGCTCAGCCCTGTTATGTTAGTGATAAGGTCCTTCCATGGAGGGGCTGTTATGTTAGTGATAAGGTCCTTCCATGGAGGGGCTCAGCCCTGTTATGTTAGTGATAAGGTCCTTCCATGGAGGGGCTCAGCCCTGTTATGTTTGTGATAAGGTCATTCCATGGAGGGGCTCAGCCCTGTTATGTTAGTGATAAGGTCCTTCCATGGAGGGGCTCAGCCCTGTTATGTTAGTGATAAGGTCCTTCCATGGAGGGGCTCAGCCCTGTTATGTTAGTGATAAGGTCCTTCCATGGAGGGGCTCAGCCCTGTTATGTTTGTGATAAGGTCCTTCCATGGAGGGGCTCAGCCCTGTTATGTTTGTGATAAGGTCCTTCCATGGAGGGGCTCAGCCCTGTTATGTTAGTGATAAGGTCCTTCCATGGAGGGGCTCAGCCCTGTTATGTTAGTGATAAGGTCCTTCCATGGAGGGGCTCAGTTTTGCTACTTTGTATTAAATTGTATATTGAATTCACAAGTTATTTTAAGAGTGTTATATTTCTGAGTCGATTCTCCACGACAATACACAGAAGATCTCAGATAAACATAGAATCACATGGTTTATCAGTCTCTCTGTGACCACAGATGAATTCAGAACAAAGTTGACAATGTCTTTGCAATTGACAGAAACAAGCAGCATAAAAGGATGCTTCACAACGGAAACTGCATTAAAATATAAACAGCTATAGTCCAATTTCAATCAAATTGAAAAACATTTTATGTTCAATATATTGACTTATATTTTGCTACTTGTAGACTACTGTCTATAATTTGTCTCAATATATTTCATGATGTGAAGCCTTCCATGAACACAATTATGTGCCAAATCTGGTGTGCATTTTTATTGGATAAACATTAGAATAGGCTGAGTAGATATTTGCAGCAATAGGTGATAGTGTTTCTCGAGGAGCTGATCCATCATCAGTATTGTGCAATAATGATAATGGTGAGGAAATATTTGAATTGAGAAACTGATCCGAGAGCAGTGTTCCCTTTCTTTCCATCATATCAGTATCGATACATGCTCAACCAGACGTGAAACCTTGTCGTGCTGCTGATCCCTTTCTACTGGTCTGCCTGAGGCAATGGAACCCTGACCTGTTCACCGGACATGCTATCTTGTCCCGAACATGCTGTTTTGTCTCTCTCTCTTTCTCTCTCTCTCACTCTCTCTCTCTCTCACTCTCTCTTACACTCTCTCTCTCTCTCACTCTCTCTTACACTCTCTCTCTCTCTCACTCTCTCTTACACTCTCTCTCTCTCTCTCTCACTCTCTCTTACACTCTCTCTCTCTCTCACTCTCTCTTACACTCTCTCTCTCTCTCACTCTCTCTTACACTCTCTCTCTCTCTCTCTCACTCACATTCACTCTCATTCTCTCTCACACTCTTGCACTCTCTCACTCTCTCTCTCACGCTCTCTCACTTTCTCTCTCTCACTCACACCTGCTGTCTCGACCTCTGAATTCTCGGCTATGAAAAGCAACCTGACATTTACTCCTGAGTTGCTGACCTGTTGACCCTCTATAACCACTGTGATTATAATTTGTCCCTGCTGGTCATCTATGAACATCTTGAAGAACGATCTGGCCTTAATGGCCATGTACTCTCATTATCTCCCCCCAGCACAGGCAGAAGAGGACTGGCCACCCCTCAGAGCCTGTTTCTTCTGGTCTACCCAGTACAGCCAGTAGAGGACTGGTCACCCCTCAGAGCCTGGTTCCACTCTACCCAGTACAGCCAGAAGAGGACTGGCCACCCCTCAGAGCCTGGTTCCTCTCTACTCTGTACAGCCAGAAGAGGACTGGCCACCCCTCGTAGCCTGGTTCCTCTCTACCCGGCACAGCCAGAAGAGGACTAGCCACCCCTCAGAGCCTGGTTCCTCTCTACTCAGTACAGCCAGAAGAGGACTGGCCACCCCTCAGAGCCTGGTTCCTCTCTACTCAGTACAGCCAGAAGAGGACTGGCCACCCCTCAGAGCCTGGTTCCTCTCTACCCAGTACAGCTAGAAGAGGACTGGCCACCCCTCATAGCCTGGTTCCTCTCTACCCAGTACAGCCAGAAGAGGACTGGCCACCCCTCATAGCCTGGTTCCTCTCTACCCAGTACAGCCAGAAGAGGACTGGCCACCCCTAGGAGCCTGGTTCCTTTCAAGGTTTCTTCCTAGGTTCCTGCCTTTCTAGGGAGTTTTTCCTAGCCGTGCTTCAACATCTGAACACACAGTGAGGGAGGGAATGTTGTGTTTGTTTCATATTGTTTTAGGACTATGAAAATAGACACAATTATTAGCCTATGGATTATGAAAACAACAACAATAAATGGGAAAATGGGAGGAGAAATGACTAGAGACAGTGTTGTTTAACTCACTGACCATGACACATGAGTTCTTCTTACCTTTGTTCAGTAGAAAAGTCTCCCTCTCTAAAGTTTAGAGGAGGTTCCATAGACCCGTCACTCTTCATGGACACACAGCTGGGAACAGGGGAGGCTGGTCTCTCCTGCTTGATTGGTCTTCAACACAACAGAGACAAACATTACATCTCTCATCTACTCTGAGCTCAGATGGGGAAACAGAAGAAGAGTTTCATTCCAAAACACTATATATCACTTTTTAGAAAAGTTTGTAAATTAGCTTTTATTTCTGAAAGACAATTTGAAAGAGATTGGTGTGTTTTTTCACTATCTAATCATAGCATGGGGTTGTTCAATGACAGACAAGTATTTGATTAAAATATATCACTTCATGGTTTCATTTCAGAGAAACAATCACGTTTTTTTGCAAAATGCTATATATCTGCTTCACTCTCAGAGGAATCAGTAGTACTGCTGGTTTTATACAGTAATAATATATATCTGCCTCACTCTCAGTGAAATCAGTAGTACTGCTAGGTTTTATACAGTAATAATATATATCTGTCTCACTCTCAGAGAAATCAGTAGTACTGCTAGGTTTTACACAGTAATAATATATATCTGCCTCACTCTCAGAGAAATCAGTAGTACTGCTAGGTTTTACACAGTAATAATATATATCTGTCTCACTCTCAGAGAAATCAGTAGTACTGCTAGGTTTTACACAGTAATAATATATATCTGCCTCACTCTCAGAGAAATCAGTAGTACTGCTAGGTTTTACACAGTAATAATATATATCTGCCTCACTCTCAGAGAAATCAGTAGTACTGCTAGGTTTTATACAGTAATAATATATATCTGCCTCACTCTCAGAGAAATCAGTAGTACTGCTAGGTTTTATACAGTAATAATATATATCTGCCTCACTCTCAGAGAAATCAGTAGTACTGCTAGGTTTTACACAGTAATAATATATATCTGTCTCACTCTCAGTGAAATCAGTAGTACTGCTAGGTTTTATACAGTAATAATATATATCTGTCTCACTCTCAGTGAAATCAGTAGTACTACTAGGTTTAACACAGTAATAATATATATCTGCCTCACTCTCAGAGAAATCAGTAGTACTACTAGGTTTTATACAGTAATAATATATATCTGCCTCACTCTCAGTGAAATCAGTAGTACTGCTAGGTTATATACAGTAATAATATATATCTGCCTCACTCTCAGTGAAATCAGTAGTACTGCTAGGTTTTATACAGTAATAATATATATCTGCCTCACTCTCAGTGAAATCAGTAGTACTGCTAGGTTTTATACAGTAATAATATATATCTGCCTCACTCTCAGTGAAATCAGTAGTACTGCTAGGTTATATACAGTAATAATATATATCTGCCTCACTCTCAGTGAAATCAGTAGTACTGCTAGGTTTAACACAGTAATAATATATATCTGCTAGGTTATATACAGTAATAATATATATCTGCCTCACTCTCAGTGTAATCAGTAGTACTGCTAGGTTTTACACGGTAATAATATATATCTGCTAGGTTATATACAGTAATAATATATATCTGCCTCACTCTCAGTGAAATCAGTAGTACTGCTAGGTTTAACACAGTAATAATATATATCTGCTAGGTTATATACAGTAATAATATATATCTGCCTCACTCTCAGAGAAATCAGTAGTACTACTAGGTTTTATCCAGTAATAATATATATCTGCCTCACTCTCAGAGGAATCAGTAGTACTGCTAGGTTTTACACAGTACTAATATATATCTGCCCCACTCTCAGTGAAATCAGTAGTACTGCTAGGTTTTACACAGTACTAATATATATCTGCCTCACTCTCAGTGAAATCAGTAGTACTGCTAGGTTATATACAGTAATAATATATATCTGCCTCACTCTCAGTGAAATCAGTAGTACTGCTAGGTTTTACACAGTAATAATATATATCTGCCTCACTCTCAGAGAAATCAGTAGTACTGCTAGGTTTTACACAGTAATAATATATATCTGTCTCACTCTCAGTGAAATCAGTAGTACTGCTAGGTTTTACACAGTAATAATATATATCTGCCTCACTCTCAGTGAAATCAGTAGTACTGCTAGGTTTTACACAGTAATAATATATATCTGCCTCACTCTCAGAGAAATCAGTAGTACTGCTAGGTTTTACACAGTAATAATATATATCTGCCTCACTCTCAGTGAAATCAGTAGTACTGCTAGGTTTTACACAGTAATAATATATATCTGCCTCACTCTCAGTGAAATCAGTAGTACTGCTAGGTTTAACACAGTAATAATATATATCTGCCTCACTCTCAGTGAAATCAGTAGTACTGCTAGGTTTTATACAGTAATAATATATATCTGCCTCACTCTCAGTGAAATCAGTAGTACTGCTAGGTTTTACACAGTAATAATATATATCTGCTGGTTTTACACGGTCAAATGTAACAAATAAATACATGTTTAATAAGGAACTGTATAAATGATACACTTTGAAGATGAATATATAAATATTTAAATATAATATTTCAATGCAGTAACATGAGATCTGTATGTAAAACATTTACACATTTTATTCATTTAGCAGATGTTTTTAAACAGGGTCCAGTTTCCCAAAAGCATCTAAAGGCCAACTTCATCTTTAGAATCAAGAGCATCGTTAAATTTCTGAGCTGTTTCAAAAAACCATTGTTATTAACGTTGAAAACGCTAATCTAACACCTGTCTCAGACCTCTAGAACAGCTGAGTAATCTAACACCTGTCTCAGACCTCTAGAACAGCTGAGTAATCTACCACCTGCCTCAGACCACTAGAACAGCTGAGTAATCTACCACCTGCCTCAGACCTCTAGAACAGCTGAGTAATCTAACACCTGTCTCAGACCACTAGAACAGCTGAGTAATCTAACACCTGCCTCAGACCACTAGAACATCTGAGTAATCTAACACCTGTCTCAGACCACTAGAACAGCTGAGTAATCTACCACCTGCCTCAGACCTCTAGAACAGCTGAGTAATCTAACACCTGTCTCAGACCACTAGAACAGCTGAGTAATCTACCACCTGCCTCAGACCACTAGAACAGCTGAGTAATATAACACCTGTCTCAGACCTCTAGAACAGCTGAGTAATCTACCACCTGCCTCAGACCACTAGAACAGCTGAGTAATATAACACCTGTCTCAGACCACTAGAACAGCTGAGTAATCTAACACCTGCCTCAGACCTCTAGAACAGCTGAGTAATCTAACACCTGTCTCAGACCACTAGAACAGCTGAGTAATCTAACACCTGCCTCAGACCACTAGAACAGCTGAGTGATCTAACACCTGCCTCAGACCACTAGAACAGCTGAGTAATCTAACACCTGCCTCAGACCACTAGAACAGCTGAGTGATCTAACACCTGCCTCAGACCACTAGAACAGCTGAGTAATCTAACACCTGCCTCAGACCACTAGAACAGCTGAGTAATCTAATACCTGCCTCAGACCCCTAGAACAGCTGAGTAATCTAACACCTGCCTCAGACCCCTAGAACAGCTGAGTAATCTAACACCTGCCTCAGACCCCTAGAACAGCTGAGTAATCTAACACCTGTCTCAGACCACACGAACAGCTGAGTGATCTAACACCTGCCTCAGACCACTAGAACAGCTGAGTGATCTAACACCTGCCTCAGACCACTAGAACAGCTGAGTGATCTAACACCTGCCTCAGACCACTAGAACAGCTGAGTAATCTAACACCTGCCTCAGACCACTAGAACAGCTGAGTAATCTAACACCTCCTGACTCAGACCACTAGAACAGCTGAGTAATCTAACACCTCCTGACTCAGACCACTAGAACAGCTGAGTAATTTAACACCTCCTGCCTCAGACCACTAGAACAGCTGAGTGATCTAACACCTGCCTCAGACCACTAGAACAGCTGAGTGATCTAACACCTGCCTCAGACCACTAGATCAGCTGAGTAATCTACCACCTGCCTCAGACCACTAGAACAGCTGAGTAATCTAACACCTGTCTCAGACCACACGAACAGCTGAGTAATCTAACACCTGCCTCAGACCACTAGAACAGCTGAGTGATCTAACACCTGCCTTAGACCACTAGAACAGCCGAGTAATCTAACACCTCCTGCCTCAGACCACTAGAACAGCTGAGTGATCTAACACCTGCCTCAGACCACTAGATCAGCTGAGTAATCTAACACCTGTCTCAGACCACTAGAACAGCTGAGTAATCTAACACCTGTCTCAGACCACTAGAACAGCTGAGTAATCTAACACCTGCCTCAGACCACTAGAACAGCTGAGTAATCTAACACCTGTCTCAGACCACTAGAACAGCTGAGTAATCTAACACCTGTCTCAGACCACACAAACAGCTGAGTAATCTAACACCTGCCTCAGACCACTAGAACTGCTGAGTAATCTAACACCTGCCTCAGACCACTAGAACAGCTGAGTAATCTAACACCTGCCTCAGACCACTAGAACAGCTGAGTAATCTACCACCTGCCTCAGACCACTAGAACAGCTGAGTAATCTAACACCTGCCTCAGACCACTAGAACAGCTGAGTGATCTAACACCTGCCTCATACCACTAGAACAGCTGAGTGATCTAACACCTGCCCCAGACCACTAGAACAGCTGAGTGATCTAACACCTGCCTCAGACCACTAGAACAGCTGAGTAATCTACCACCTGCCTCAGACCACTAGAACAGCTGAGTAAACTAACACCTGCCTCAGACCACTAGAACAGCTGAGTAATATAACACCTGCCTCAGACCACTAGAACAGCTGAGTAATCTAACACCTGCCTCAGACCACTAGAACAGCTGAGTAAACTAACACCTGCCTCAGACCACTAGAACAGCTGAGTAATCTAACACCACTCGTAGATCAGCTGAGTGAGTCGTTAGATAATTTTTTGCCCTTCCGCATGACTTTATACACAGAAGATCTCTGCTAAACATAGAATCACATGGTTTATCAGTCTCTCTGTGACACCGATAAATTCAGAACAAAGTTGCCAACGTCTTTGCAATTGATTCAAACAAGGGACTTCTACAAATTTGCTTCAAATGAAAACCGAGATGACTGCATTAAACTATGAACTGGCTTTAGGCCTATTTCAATCATATTGTTCAGTATATTGAGTTCTATTTTACTACTTGTAGGCTACTCTGTAATTTGTCTCAATATATTTAATGATGTGTAACATGAACACAATGTCAAATCTGGGATTTACTGCATTTTAATTGGGTAAGCATTAGAATAAGTCTCCTCAATCTTTGTGGTCAGTATTGTGACATAATTATAATGTTAAGGAAATATTTGAATGGAGAAAGCTGATCTGAGAGCAGTGCTCCCTTTCTTTCTATACTATCAGTATTGATACATGATCTGGACGTGATACCTTGTTGTGCTGCTGATCCAGTTTCTACTGGTTTGCCTGATGATATGGGACTCTGCCCTGTTCACCAGACGTGCTACGTTGCCCTTAAACCTTGGAAATAGTAACACAAAATAAAAATTATGAGACTATAAGGAGAACCAGTACTGAGTCAATATGCAGGGTACCAGGTAGTTGAGGTAATAATGAGACTATAAGGAGTACCAGTACTGAGTCAATGTGCAGGGTACCAGGTAGTTGAGGTAATAATGAGACTATAAGGAGTACCAGTACTGAGTCAATGTGCAGGGTACCAGGTAGTTGAGGTAATAATGAGACTATAAGGAGAACCAGTACTGAGTCAATGTGCAGGGGTACCGGGTAGTTGAGGTAATAATGAGACTATAAGGAGTACCAGTACTGAGTCAATGTGCAGGGTACCAGGTAGTTGAGGTAATAATGAGACTATAAGGAGAACCAGTACTGAGTCAATGTGCAGGGTACCAGGTAGTTGAGGTAATAATGAGACTATAAGGAGTACCAGTACTGAGTCAATGTGCAGGGTACCAGGTAGTTGAGGTAATAATGAGACTATAAGGAGTACCAGTACTGAGTCAATGTGCAGGGTACCAGGTAGTTGAGGTAATAATGAGGCTATAAGGAGAACCAGTACTGAGTCAATGTGCAGGGTACCAGGTAGTTGAGGTAATAATGAGACTATAAGGAGAACGAGTACTGAGTCAATGTGCAGGGTACCAGGTAGTTGAGGTAATAATGAGACTATAAGGAGTACCAGTACTGAGTCAATGTTGTGTTTGTTTAATATTGTTTTAGGACTATGAAAATGGACAAAATTATTAGCCTATTGATTATGAAAACAACAACAATAAATGGGAAAATGGGAGGAGAAATGACTAGAGACAGTGTTGTTTAACTCACTGACCAGGACCCATGAGTTCTTCTTACCTTTGTTCAGTAGAAAAGTCTCCCTCTCTAAAGTGTATAGGTTGACCCATAGACCGGTCACTCTTCATGGACACACAGCTGGGAACAGGGGAGGCTGGTCTCTCCTGCTTGATTGGGCTTCAACACAACAGAGACAAACATTACATCTCTCATCTACTCTGAGCTCAGATGGGGAAACATAAGAAGAGTTTCATTCCAAAACGCTATATATCAATTTTCAGAAGTCATGCTTTTTTAAAATAAAAGACATTTTAGATATCAGTAGTACTGCTAGGTTTTACACAGTAATAATATATATCTGCCTCACTCTCAGAGAAATCAGTAGTACTGCTAGGTTTTACACAGTAATAATATATATCTGCCTCACTCTCAGTGAAATCAGTAGTACTGCTAGGTTTTACACAGTAATAATATATATCTGCCCCACTCTCAGTGAAATCAGTAGTACTGCTAGGTTTTACACAGTAATAATATATATCTGCCTCACTCTCAGTGAAATCAGTAGTACTGCTAGGTTTTACACAGTAATAATATATATCTGCCCCACTCTCAGTGAAATCAGTAGTACTGCTAAGTTTTACACAGTAATAATATATATCTGCCCCACTCTCAGTGAAATCAGTAGTACTGCTAAGTTTTACACAGTAATAATATATATCTGCCCCACTCTCAGAGAAATCAGTAGTACTGCTAGGTTTTACACAGTAATAATATATATCTGCCCCACTCTCAGTGAAATCAGTAGTACTGCTAGGTTTTACACAGTAATAATATATATCTGCCTCACTCTCAGTGAAATCAGTAGTACTGCTAGGTTTTACACAGTAATAATATATATCTGCCTCACTCTCAGTGAAATCAGTAGTACTGCTAAGTTTTACACAGTAATAATATATATCTGCCCCACTCTCAGTGAAATCAGTAGTACTGCTAAGTTTTACACAGTAATAATATATATCTGCCCCACTCAGAGAAATCAGTAGACTGCCAGGTCAGTAGTATCTGCCAGGAAATTTTAGGTTTTATACAGTAATAATATATATCTGCCTCACTCTCAGTGAAATCAGTAGTACTGCCAGGTTTTACACAGTAATAATATATATCTGCCTCACTCTCAGTGAAATCAGTAGTACTGCCAGGTTTTATACAGTAATAATATATATCTGCCTCACTCTCAGTGAAATCAGTAGTACTGCCAGGTTTTACACAGTAATAATATATATCTGCCTCACTCTCAGTGAAATCAGTAGTACTGCTAGGTTTTATACAGTAATAATATATATCTGCCTCACTCTCAGTGAAATCAGTAGTACTGCCAGGTTTTACACAGTAATAATATATATCTGCCTCACTCTCAGTGAAATCAGTAGTACTGCCAGGTTTTATACAGTAATAATATATATCTGCCTCACTCTCAGTGAAATCAGTAGTACTGCTAGGTTTTATACAGTAATAATATATATCTGCTGGTTTTACTCAGTCAAATGTAATAAATACATAAAATAAAATAAATACATGTTTAATAGAGGGATAAATGATACACTTTGAAGATGAATATATAAATATTTAAATATAATATTTCAATGCAGTAACATGAGATCTGTATGTAAAACATTTACACATTTTATTCATTTAGCAGATGTTTTTATCCAGGGTCCAGTTTCCCAAAAGGAATTCATCATTAGAATCAAGAGCATCGTTAAATCTCTGAGCTGTTTCAAAAAACCATTGTTATTAACGTTGAAAACGCTAATCTATCACCTTCCTCAGACCACTAGAACAGCTGAGTAATCTAATACCTTCCTCAGACCTCTAGAACAGCTGAGTAATCTAAGACCTTCCTCAGACCTCTTGAACAGCTGAGTAACCTAACACCTGCCTCAGACCACTAGAACAGCTGAGTAATCTAACACCTGTCTCAGACCACTAGAACAGCTGAGTAATCTAACACCTGTCTCAGACCACTAGAACAGCTGAGTAATCTAACACCTGCCTCAGACCACTAGAACAGCTGAGAAATCTACCACCTGCCTCAGACCACTAGAACAGCTGTGAGTCATTAGATGCTTTTTTAGGTCTATTCAATCATATTGTTCAATATATTGAGTTCTATTTTGCTACTTGTAGGCTCTGTCTGTATTTTGTCTCAATATATTTCATGATGTGTATCCTAATATGAACACAATGATGTGCCAAATCTGTGATTTAGTGCATTTCTTGGGGGTAAGCATTAGAATAACCGCCTCAATATTTGTAGCCATAGGGGATAATAGACACTGATCCGTGGTCAGTATTGTGAAATAATTCTAACGTTAAGAACATATTTGAATGGAGAAAGCTGATCTGAGAGCAGCGCTCCCTTTCTTTCCATCCTATCAGTACTGACACAGGCTCCACCAGACTTGATACCTTGTTGTGCTGCTGATCCAGTTTGTACTGGTTTTCCTGAGGATATGAACTCTGACCTGTTCACCAGACGTGATACCTTGTAGTGCTGCTGATCCAGTTTGTACTGGTCTGCCTGAGGATATGAACTCTGACCTGTTCACCAGACGTGATACCTTGTAGTGCTGCTGATCCAGTTTCTACTGGTCTGACTGAGGATATGAACTCTGACCTGTCCACCAGACGTGATCCTTGTACCTTGGAAATAGTAACACAAAATACAAATAATGAGACTATAAGGAGAACCAGTACTGAGTCAATGTGCAGGGTACCAGGTAGTTGAGGTAATAATGAGACTATAAGGAGTACCAGTACTGAGTCAATGTGCAGGGTACCAGGTAGTTGAGGTAATAATGAGACTATAAGGAGTACCAGTACTGAGTCAATGTGCAGGGTACCAGGTAGTTGAGGTAATAATGAGACTATAAGGAGAACCAGTACTGAGTCAATGTGCAGGGTACCAGGTAGTTGAGGTAATAATGACTCTATCAGGAGAACCAGTACTGAGTCAATGTGCAGGGTACCAGGTAGTTGAGGTAATAATGAGGCTATAAGGAGAACCAGTACTGAGTCAATGTGCAGGGTACCAGGTAGTTGAGGTAATAATGAGACTATAAGGAGTACCAGTACTGAGTCAATGTGCAGGGTACCAGGTAGTTAAGGTAATAATGAGGCTATAAGGAGTACCAGTACTGAGTCAATGTGCAGGGTACCAGGTAGTTAAGGTAATAATGAGACTATAAGGAGTACCAGTACTGAGTCAATGTGCAGGGTACCAGGTAGTTAAGGTAATAATGAGACTATAAGGAGTACCAGTACTGAGTCAATGTGCAGGGTACCAGGTAGTTGAGGTAATAATGAGGCTATAAGGAGAACCAGTACTGAGTCAATGTGCAGGGTACCAGGTAGTTGAGGTAATAATGAGACTATAAGGAGTACCAGTACTGAGTCAATGTGCAGGGTACCAGGTAGTTGAGGTTATAATGAGACTATAAGGAGAACCAGTACTGAGTCAATGTGCAGGGTACCAGGTAGTTGAGGTAATAATGAGACTATAAGGAGTACCAGTACTGAGTCAATGTGCAGGGTACCAGGTAGTTGAGGTAATAATGAGACTATAAGGAGAACCAGTACTGAGTCAATGTGCAGGGTACCAGGTAGTTGAGGTAATAGTGAGACTATAAGGAGAACCAGTACTGAGTCAATGTGCAGGGTACCAGGTAGTTGAGGTAATAATGAGACTATAAGGACTACCAGTACTGAGTCAATGTGCAGGGTACCAGGTAGTTGAGGTAATAATGAGACTATAAGGAGTACCAGTACTGAGTCAATGTGCAGGGTACCAGGTAGTTGAGGTAATAGTGAGACTATAAGGAGAACCAGTACTGAGTCAATGTGCAGGGTACCAGGTAGTTGAGGTAATAATGAGACTATAAGGAGTACCAGTACTGAGTCAATGTGCAGGGTACCAGGTAGTTGAGGTAATAATGAGACTATAAGGAGTACCAGTACTGAGTCAATGTGCAGGGTACCAGGTAGTTGAGGTAATAATGAGACTATAAGGACTACCAGTACTGAGTCAATGTGCAGGGTACCAGGTAGTTGAGGTAATAATGAGACTATAAGGACTACCAGTACTGAGTCAATGTGCAGGGTACCAGGTAGTTGAGGTAATAATGAGACTATAAGGAGAACCAGTACTGAGTCAATGTGCAGGGTACCAGGTAGTTGAGGTAATAGTGAGACTATAAGGAGAACCAGTACTGAGTCAATGTGCAGGGTACCAGGTAGTTGAGGTAATAATGAGACTATAAGGAGTACCAGTACTGAGTCAATGTGCAGGGTACCAGGTAGTTGAGGTAATAATGAGACTATAAGGAGTACCAGTACTGAGTCAATGTGCAGGGTACCAGGTAGTTGAGGTAATAATGAGACTATAAGGACTACCAGTACTGAGTCAATGTGCAGGGTACCAGGTAGTTGAGGTAATAATGAGACTATAAGGACTACCAGTACTGAGTCAATGTGCAGGGTACCAGGTAGTTGAGGTAATAATGAGACTATAAGGAGTACCAGTACTGAGTCAATGTGCAGGGTACCAGGTAGTTGAGGTAATAATGAGACTATAAGGACTACCAGTACTGAGTCAATGTGCAGGGTACCAGGTAGTTGAGGTAATAATGAGACTATAAGGACTACCAGTACTGAGTCAATGTGCAGGGTACCAGGTAGTTGAGGTAATAATGAGACTATAAGGAGTACCAGTACTGAGTCAATGTGCAGGGTACCAGGTAGTTGAGGTAATAATGAGACTATAAGGAGTACCAGTACTGAGTCAATGTGCAGGGTACCAGGTAGTTGAGGTAATAATGAGACTATAAGGAGTACCAGTACTGAGTCAATGTGCAGGGTACCAGGTAGTTGAGGTAATAATGAGACTATAAGGAGTACCAGTACTGAGTCAATGTGCAGGGTACCAGGTAGTTGAGGTAATAATGAGACTATAAGGAGAACCAGTACTGAGTCAATGTGCAGGGTACCAGGTAGTTGAGGTAATAATGAGACTATAAGGAGTACCAGTACTGAGTCAATGTGCAGGGTACCAGGTAGTTGAGGTAATAATGAGACTATAAGGAGTACCAGTACTGAGTCAATGTGCAGGGTACCAGGTAGTTGAGGTAATAATGAGACTATAAGGACTACCAGTACTGAGTCAATGTGCAGGGTACCAGGTAGTTGAGGTAATAATGAGACTATAAGGACTACCAGTACTGAGGAGACTATAAGGAGTACCAGTACTGAGTCAATGTGCAGGGTACCAGGTAGTTGAGGTAATAATGAGACTATAAGGAGTACCAGTACTGAGTCAATGTGCAGGGTACCAGGTAGTTGAGGTAATAATGA
>NW_027037393.1:0-2500 GCF_034236695.1 Oncorhynchus nerka
AGCAACGCTTCATCAGCGCATTTTTTTCATTTTATATAATTATAAATCTTCAATTTCCTCGTTTTTTTGTGGTGGAATACAAGTCTCGAGGCAACTTTCCCATTTGTACATTTGTAAACTATAGTTGAACTCTTTAAGCCCCGAACCGCCTCTCTTATGGGTCAGAATATAATGACGTCATTACGTGTCGAAGGTCTCCGATGGGGTTTGTCTTTGTTGACCGGGTTCCTTCTCCTCTGATGTCTTCGGTTGCCAGGTGTAATCAGGTGGTTCCAGCGTGGGAATGAACACGGTGTAGCCGTACGATTCCTTGGAGAGAATAACTGGGTGATCCTGCTTGAATTCATCCTCTTCGACACAGCTACTCATCCGTAGCATAGATTGTTAAAAGGTTACTTTGTCTTCAAAGTTGTTGTGTTTTGGGGTTTCGACTAATCGAGCCTTGGCTGCAGCTCGTGGTAACTTAGTCACAATGTTCATTCTTAACTTTTTATACCCTCGGGTCAGAAATGGGCGTTTCCTCCTTTTGTCTCTCTTTTGTCTCCACGGTAACCTGACCCGAACAGACCAGTTATGACAATAAACTACCCTTAGTTCTGTCGTTTAGAAACTCGATATAAACTCTACCCTTAATTCTGTCGTTTAGAAACTCGATATAAACTCTACCCTTAGTTCTGTCGTTTAGAAACTCGATATAAACTCTACCCTTAGTTCTGTCGTTTAGAAACTCGATATAAACTCTACCCTTAGTTCTGTCGTTTAGAAACTCGATATAAACTCTACCCTTAGTTCTGTCGTTTAGAAACTCGATATAAACTCTACCCTTAGTTCTGTCGTTTAGAAACTGAGTATAAACTCTACCCTTAGTTCTGTCATAGTTTAGGAAACTCGATATAAACTCTACCCTTAATTCTGTCGTTTAGAAACTCGATATAAACTCTACCCTTAGTTCTGTCGTTTAGAAACTCGATATAAACTCTACCCTTAATTCTGTCGTTTAGAAACTCGATATAAACTCTACCCTTAATTCTGTCGTTTAGAAACTCGATATAAACTCTACCCTTAGTTCTGTCGTTTAGAAACTCGATATAAACTCTACCCTTAATTCTGTCGTTTAGAAACTCGATCATAAACTCTACCTTAATTCTGTCGTTTAGAAACTCGATATAAACTCTACCCTTAATTCTGTCGTTTAGAAACTCGATATAAACTCTACCCTTAGTTCTGTCGCTTAGAAACTCGGGATTATAAACTCTACCCTTAGTTCTGTCGTTTAGAAACTCGATATAAACTCTACCCTTAGTTCTGTGGTTTAGAAACCGATATAAACTCTACCCTTAGTTCTGTCGTTTAGAAACTCGATATAAACCTACCCTTAGTTCTGTCGTTTTTAGAAACTCGATATAAACTCTACCCTTAGTTCTGTCGTTTAGAAACTCGATATAAACTCTACCCTTAATTCTGTCGTTTAGAAACTCTCACAAACTCTACTCCTTAATTCTGTCGTTTAGAAACTCGATATAAACTCTACCCTTAGTTCTGTCGTTTAGAAACTCGATATAAACTCTACCCTTAGTTCTGTCGTTTAGAAACTCGATATAAACCATCCTCTTCTACTCAATCTTGTGTGGTAAAGTACCTCCTTGACGGATGAGATTATCTAATCATGTTTTGTGTTATTGTGATTTCTGTAATGCTCCATCTATTGAAAGATATTGTTATTGATTGGCACCCACTTGGTTATCCATTCAACACTACGAGGGGTAGTGAATGAGGACATGGGAACGGAGCAACTTAAGGAGTCAGAGAAAGTACTGCTAGGGGCCGATTTGTAACTGGGAATGGGAGGGAGCTTGGCACAGGTTGCCCTGTGTGTGTACAAACAACATCCACACACCACGCACACACAACACGATAACAGCCTATCAGTGTTGGCACACAGGATGTTGTTCAGCTCTGCTGGGTCCATCTGTTTCCTATATATACACACACAGAGACGGTGAGCTAACAGAATGGTCGGTGGATTGGGCTGGGGTCTCAATGCAGGGGATAAGAACAGAATCATATGTCATGCTGTGCACAGTTTAAACCCTCACTGTGTTTAAACCCTCACTGTGTTTAAACCCTCAATGCGTTTAAACCCTCACTGCGTTTAAACCCTCACTGCGTTTAAACCCTCACTGCGTTTAAACCCTCACTGCGTTTAAACCCTCACTGCGTTTAAACCCTCACTAACATTCTATTCTCCTCTTGCAAACCCTCCTTCTTTTGCTCTGTCACTCACTCGTCTTTTAAAACAAAATAAAACAAACATTTTATTATAAGAACAACCTCCAAAACAAACTAGAACTGAGTTTCCGTCTCTGACCAATACTTTTGTACTCTGCCTCGTGTGACTCATCTTTTCTCGTACTTCCATTCGTAAATATTCCACCAACAAACGTATATATTCCCCAGCCAGACTGCATCTATGTCAGTTCAGGCTCTACTTCGCCCCAGG
>NW_027037393.1:10000-19239 GCF_034236695.1 Oncorhynchus nerka
GTCTCTCTCATTAGAGCCCTGTGGGGTCTGTCGGTCTCTCTCATTAGAGCCCTGTGGGGTGGGTGTCGGTCTCTCTCATTAGAGCCCTGTGGGGTCTGTGTCGGTCTCTCTCATTAGAGCCCTGTGGGTCTGTGTTGTCTCTTCATTAGAGCCCTGTGGGGTCTGTGTCCGTCTCTCTCATTAGAGCCCTGTGGGTCTGTCTGGTCTCTCATTAGAGCCCTGTGGGTCTGTGTCTGTCTCTCTCATTAGAGCCCTGTGGGGGTGGGTGTCGGTCTCTCTCATTAGAGCCCTGTGGGGTCTGTCGGTCTCTCTCATTAGAGCCCTGTGGGGTCTGTGTCGGTCTCTCTCATTAGAGCCCTGTGGGGTGGGTGTCGGTCTCTCTCATTAGAGCCCTGTGGGGTCTGTCGGTCTCTCTCATTAGAGCCCTGTGGGGTCTGTCGGTCTCTCTCATTAGAGCCCTGTGGGGTCTGTCCGTCTCTCATTAGAGCCCTGTGGGTCTGTGTCGGTCTCTCTCATTAGAGCCTCAGGGGTCTGTTGGTCTCTTCTCATTAGAGCCCTGTGGGGGTCTGTGTCGGGTCTCTCATTAGGAGCCCCAGGGGTCTGTCTCTCTCTCATTAGAGCCCTGTGGGGTCTGTCGGTCTCTCTCATTAGAGCCCTGTGGGGTCTGTTTGGTCTCTCATTAGAGCCCTGTGGGGGTCTGTGTCGGCCCTCTCATTAGAGCCCTGTGGGTGGGTGTCGGTCTCTCATTAGAGCCCTGTGGGGTGGGTGTCGGTCTCTCATTAGAGCCCTGTGGGGTCTGCTCTGTCTCTCTCATTAGAGCCTGTGGGGTCTGTCGGTCTCTCTCATTAGAGCCCTGTGGGGTCTGTCGGTCTCTCTCATTAGAGCCCTGTGGGGTCTGTCTCGGTCTCTCTCATTAGAGCCCTGTGGGGTCTGTTGGTCTCTCTCATTAGAGCCCTGTGGGGTCTGTGTCGGTCTCTCTCATTAGAGCCCTGTGGGGTCTGTCGGTCTCTCTCATTAGAGCCCTGTGGGGTCTGTCGGTCTCTCTCATTAGAGCCCTGTGGGGTCTGTGTCGGTCTCTCTCATTAGAGCCCTGTGGGGTCTGTGTCGGTCTCTCTCATTAGAGACCTGTGGGGTCTGTCGGTCTCTCTCATTAGAGCCCTGTGGGGTGGGTGTCGGTCTCTCTCATTAGAGCCCTGTGGGGTCTGTCGGTCTCTCTCATTAGAGCCCTGTGTGGTGGGTGTTCTCCATACTGATGGTCAGTCCGTCTCTACCTTGAGATGTGCTGTCTGTCTCCATCCTGAGCGTTGATTCAGGTTAGTGAACTCAGCCCCAGGACCAGCTGGATGAGGGGACTGAGGCTTCAGTGTGTTAGTAGAACAGGTTAGTGAACTCAGGACCAGCTGGATGAGGGGACTGAGGCTTCAGTGTGTTAGTAGAACAGGTTAGTGAACTCAGGACCAGCTGGATGAGGGGACTGAGGCTTCAGTGTGTTAGTAGAACAGGTTAGTGAACTCAGGACCAGCTGGATGAGGGGACTGAGGCTTCAGTGTGTTAGTAGAACAGGTTAGTGAACTCAGGACCAGCTGGATGAGGGGACTCTTCTTTGCTCAGCTCTTGGCATTGCAGGGCTTGGTAATGATATGAGAGAGTGGTTACTGTATTTTAGATGTTTCCAAAACTGAATTGCTCTATTTGTTTGTTTTTATTATTAGTGGATATTGGCCTAATTCTGCCCTGCAGTCAGGGTTTGTAGTTTTCCTCTGGACATGTAGGAGAATCTTACAGAACTCTGCATGCAGGGTTTGTAGTTTTCCTCTGGACATGTAGGATAATCTTACAGAACTCTGCAGTCAGGGTTTGTAGTTTTCCTCTGGACATGTAGGAGAATCTTACAGAACTCTGCAGTCAGGGTTTGTAGTTTTCCTCTGACATGTAGGAGAATCTTACAGAACTCTGCAGTCAGGGTTTGTAGTTTTCTCTGACATGTAGGAGAATCTTACAGAACTCTGCAGTCAGGGTTTGTAGTTTTCCTCTGGACATGTAGGAGAATCTTACAGAACTCTGCATGCAGGGTTTGTAGTTTTCTCTGGACATGTAGGAGAATCTTACAGAACTCTGCATGCAGGGTTTGTAGTTTTCTGGACTCTGGACATGTAGGAGAATCTTGCAGAACTCTGCAGTCAGGGTTTGTGCAGTCAGTTTTCTCTGACATGTAGGAGAATCTTACAGAACTCTGCAGTCAGGGTTTGTAGTTTTCCTCTGGACATGTAGGAGAATCTTACAGAACTCTGCAGTCAGGGTTTGTAGTTTTCCTCTGGACATGTAGGAGAATCTTACAGAACTCTGCATGCAGGGTTTGTAGTTTTCCTCTGGACATGTAGGAGAATCTTACAGAACTCTGCATGCAGGGTTTGTAGTTTTCCTCTGGACATGTAGGAGAATCTTACAGAACTCTGCAGTCAGGGTTTGTAGTTTTCCTCTGGACATGTAGGAGAATCTTACAGAACTCTGCAGTCAGGGTTTGTAGTTTTCCTCTGGACATGTAGGAGAATCTTACAGAACTCTGCAGTCAGGGTTTGTAGTTTTCCTCTGGACATGTAGGAGAATCTTACAGAACTCTGCAGTCAGGGTTTGTAGTTTTCCTCTGGACATGTAGGAGAATCTTACAGAACTCTGCAGTCAGGGTTTGTAGTTTTCCTCTGGACATGTAGGAGAATCTTACAGAACTCTGCATGCAGGGTTTGTAGTTTTCCTCTGGACATGTAGGAGAATCTTACAGAACTCTGCATGCAGGGTTTGTAGTTTTCCTCTGGACATGTAGGAGAATCTACAGAACTCTGCAGTCAGGGTTTGTAGTTTTCCTCTGGACATGTAGGAGAATCTTACAGAACTCTGCAGTCAGGGTTTGTAGTTTTCTCTGGACATGTAGGAGAATCTTACAGAACTCTGCAGTCAGGGTTTGTAGTTTTCCTCTGGACATGTAGGAGAATCTTACAGAACTCTGCATGCAGGGTTTGTAGTTTTCCTCTGGACATGTAGGAGAATCTTACAGAACTCTGCAGTCAGGGTTTGTAGTTTTCCTCTGGACATGTAGGAGAATCTTACAGAACTCTGCAGTCAGGGTTTGTAGTTTTCCTCTGGACATGTAGGAGAATCTTACAGAACTCTGCAGTCAGGGTTTGTAGTTTTCCTCTGGACATGTAGGAGAATCTTACAGAACTCTGCATGCAGGGTTTGTAGTTTTCCTCTGGACATGTAGGAGAATCTTACAGAACTCTGCATGCAGGGTTTGTAGTTTTCCTCTGGACATGTAGGAGAATCTTACAGAACTCTGCATGCAGGGTTTGTAGTTTTCCTCTGGACATGTAGGAGAATCTACAGAACTGGACTGCATGCAGGGTTTGTAGTTTTCCTCTGGACATGTAGGAGAATCTTACAGAACTCTGCATGCAGGGTTTGTAGTTTTCCTCTGGACATGTAGGAGAATCTTACAGAACTCTGCAGTCAGGGTTTGTAGTTTTCCTCTGGACATGTAGGAGAATCTTACAGAACTCTGCATGCAGGGTTTGTAGTTTTCCTCTGGACATGTAGGAGAATCTTACAGAACTCTGCATGCAGGGTTTGTAGTTTTCCTCTGGACATGTAGGAGAATCTTACAGAACTCTGCAGTCAGGGTTTGTAGTTTTCCTCTGGACATGTAGGAGAATCTTACAGAACTCTGCAGTCAGGGTTTGTAGTTTTCCTCTGGACATGTAGGAGAATCTTACAGAACTCTGCAGTCAGGGTTTGTAGTTTTCCTCTGGACATGTAGGAGAATCTTACAGAACTCTGCAGTCAGGGTTTGTAGTTTTCCTCTGGACATGTAGGAGAATCTTACAGAACTCTGCATCAGGGTTTGTAGTTTTCCTCTGGACATGTAGGAGAATCTTACAGAACTCTGCATCAGGGTTTGTAGTTTTCCTCTGGACATGTAGGAGAATCTTACAGAACTCTGCAGTCAGGGTTTGTAGTTTTCCTCTGGACATGTAGGAGAATCTTACAGAACTCTGCAGTCAGGGTTTGTAGTTTTCCTCTGGACATGTAGGAGAATCTTACAGAACTCTGCAGTCAGGGTTTGTAGTTTTCTGACATGTAGGAGAATCTTACAGAACTCTGCATGCAGGGTTTGTAGTTTTCCTCTGGACATGTAGGAGAATCTTACAGAACTCTGCATGCAGGGTTTGTAGTTTTCCTCTGGACATGTAGGAGAATCTTACAGAACTCTGCAGTCAGGGTTTGTAGTTTTCCTCTGGACATGTAGGAGAATCTTACAGAACTCTGCAGTCAGGGTTTGTAGTTTTCCTCTGGACATGTAGGAGAATCTTACAGAACTCTGCAGTCAGGGTTTGTAGTTTTCCTCTGGACATGTAGGAGAATCTTACAGAACTCTGCAGTCAGGGTTTGTAGTTTTCCTCTGACATGTAGGAGAATCTTACAGAACTCTGCAGTCAGGGTTTGTAGTTTTCCTCTGGACATGTAGGAGAATCTTACAGAACTCTGCATGCAGGGTTTGTAGTTTTCCTCTGGACATGTAGGAGAATCTTACAGAACTCTGCATGCAGGGTTTGTAGTTTTCCTCTGGACATGTAGGAGAATCTTACAGAACTCTGCAGTCAGGGTTTGTAGTTTTCCTCTGGACATGTAGGAGAATCTACAGAACTCTGCAGTCAGGGTTTGTAGTTTTCCTCTGGACATGTAGGAGAATCTTACAGAACTCTGCAGTCAGGGTTTGTAGTTTTCCTCTGGACATGTAGGAGAATCTTACAGAACTCTGCATGCAGGGTTTGTAGTTTTCCTCTGGACATGTAGGAGAATCTTACAGAACTCTGCAGTCAGGGTTTGTAGTTTTCCTCTGGACATGTAGGAGAATCTTACAGAGTCTCTGCAGTCAGGGGTTTGTAGTTTTCCTCTGGACATGTAGGAGAATCTTACAGAACTCTGCAGTCAGGGTTTGTAGTTTTCCTCTGGACATGTAGAGAATCTTACAGAACTCTGCATGCAGGGTTTGTAGTTTTCCTCTGGACATGTAGGAGAATCTTACAGAACTCTGCATGCAGGGTTTGTAGTTTTCCTCTGACATGTAGGAGAATCTTACAGAACTCTGCATGCAGGGTTTGTAGTTTTCCTCTGGACATGTAGGAGAATCTTACAGAACTCTGCATGCAGGGTTTGTAGTTTTCCTCTGACATGTAGGAGAATCTTACAGAACTCTGCATGCAGGGTTTGTAGTTTTCCTCTGGACATGTAGAACTCTGAGAATCTACAGAACTCTGCATGCAGGGTTTGTAGTTTTCCTCTGGACATGTAGGAGAATCTTACAGAACTCTGCAGTCAGGGTTTGTAGTTTTCCTCTGGACATGTAGGAGAATCTACAGAACTCTGCAGTCAGGGTTTGTAGTTTTCCTCTGGACATGTAGGAGAATCTTACAGAACTCTGCAGTCAGGGTTTGTAGTTTTCCTCTGACATGTAGGAGAATCTTACAGAACTCTGCAGTCAGGGTTTGTAGTTTTCCTCTGGACATGTAGGAGAATCTACAGAACTCTGCAGTCAGGGTTTGTAGTTTTCCTCTGGACATGTAGGAGAATCTTACAGAACTCTGCAGTCAGGGTTTGTAGTTTTCCTCTGACATGTAGGAGAATCTTACAGAACTCTGCAGTCAGGGTTTGTAGTTTTCCTCTGGACATGTAGGAGAATCTTACAGAACCTGCATGCAGGGTTTGTAGTTTTCCTCTGACATGTAGGAGAATCTTACAGAACTCTGCATGCAGGGTTTGTAGTTTTCTCCTGGAAGGAGAACTCTGCAGTCAGGTTTGTAGTTTCCTCTGGATGCTGGAGAATCTTACAGTGCAGGGGTTTGTAGTTTTCCTCTGGACATGGGGAGAACAGAACTCTGCAGTCAGGGTTTGTAGTTTTCCTCTGGACATGTAGGAGAATCTTGCAGAACTCTGCAGTCAGGGTTTGTAGTTTTCCTCTGGACATGTAGGAGAATCTTACAGAACTCTGCATCAGGGTTTGTAGTTTTCCTCTGGACATGTAGGAGAATCTTACAGAACTCTGCAGTCAGGGTTTGTAGTTTTCCTCTGACATGTAGGAGAATCTTACAGAACTCTGCAGTCAGGGTTTGTAGTTTTCCTCTGGACATGTAGGAGAATCTCTAGAACTCTGCAGTCAGGGTTTGTAGTTTTCCTCTGGACATGTAGAGAATCTACAGAACTCTGCAGTCAGGGTTTGTAGTTTTCCTCTGGACATGTAGGAGAATCATGAACTGCATGCAGGGTTTGTGTTTTCTCTGGACATGTGAATCTTACAGAACTCTGCATGCAGGGTTTGTAGTTTTCCTCTGGACATGTAGGAGAATCTTACAGAACTCTGCATGCAGGGTTTGTAGTTTTCCTCTGGACATGTAGGAGAATCTTACAGAACTCTGCATGCAGGGTTTGTAGTTTTCCTCTGGACATGTAGGGAGAATCTTACAGAACTCTGCATGCAGGGTTTGTAGTTTTCCTCTGGACATGTAGGAGAATCTTACAGAACTCTGCATGCAGGGTTTGTAGTTTTCCTCTGGACATGTAGGAGAATCTTACAGAACTCTGCAGTCAGGGTTTGTAGTTTTCCTCTCTGGACATGTAGGAGAATCTTACAGAACTCTGCAGTCAGGGTTTGTAGTTTTCCTCTGGACATGTAGGAGAATCTACAGAACTCTGCAGTCAGGGTTTGTAGTTTTCCTCTGACATGTAGGAGAATCTTACAGAACTCTGCAGTCAGGGTTTGTAGTTTTCCTCTGACATGTAGGAGAATCTTACAGAACTCTGCAGTCAGGGTTTGTAGTTTTTCCTCTGGACATGTAGGAGAATCTTACAGAACTCTGCATGCAGGGTTTGTAGTTTTCCTCTGGACATGTAGGAGAATCTTACAGAACTCTGCAGTCAGGGTTTGTAGTTTTCCTCTGGACATGTAGGAGAATCTTACAGAACTCTGCATGCAGGGTTTGTAGTTTTCCTCTGGACATGTAGGAGAATCTTACAGAACTCTGCATGCAGGGTTTGTAGTTTTCCTCTGGACATGTAGGAGAATCTTACAGAACTCTGCAGTCAGGGTTTGTAGTTTTCCTCTGGACATGTAGGAGAATCTTACAGAACTCTGCAGTCAGGGTTTGTAGTTTTCCTCTGGACATGTAGGAGAATCTTACAGAACTCTGCATGCAGGGTTTGTAGTTTTCCTCTGGACATGTAGGAGACCTTACAGAACTCTGCAGTCAGGGTTTGTAGTTTTCCTCTGGACATGTAGGAGAATCTTACAGAACTCTGCATGCAGGTTTTGTAGTTTTTCTGGACATGTAGGAGAATCTTACAGAACTCTGCATGCAGGGTTTGTAGTTTTCTCTGGACATGTAGGAGAATCTTACAGAACTCTGCATGCAGGGTTTGTAGTTCTCTGACATGTTCCTCTGGATGCATGTTTTCCTCTGGGTGAGAATCTTACAGAACTCTGCAGTCAACTCATGCACTCTGCAGTCAGGGTTTGTAGTTTTCCTCTGGACATGTAGGAGAATCTTGCAGAACTCTGCAGTCAGGGTTTGTAGTTTTCCTCTGGACATGTAGGAGAATCTTTACAGAACTCTGCAGTCAGGGTTTGTAGTTTTCCTCTGACATGTAGAGAATCTTACAGAACTCTGCAGTCAGGGTTTGTAGTTTTCCTCTGGACATGTAGGAGAATCTTACAGAACTCTGCATGCAGGGTTTGTAGTTTTCCTCTGGACATGAGGAGAATCTTACAGAACTCTGCAGTCAGGGTTTGTAGTTTTCCTCTGGACATGTAGGAGAATCTTTCAGAACTCTGCAGTCAGGGTTTGTAGCTTTCCTCTGGACATGTAGGAGAATCTTACAGAACTCTGCAGTCAGGGTTTGTAGTTTCCTCTGACATGTAGGAGAATCTTACAGAACTCTGCAGTCAGGGTTTGTAGTTTTCCTCTGACATGTAGGAGAATCTTACAGAACTCTGCATGCAGGGTTTGTAGTTTTCCTCTGACATGTAGGAGAATCACAGAACTCTGTATGCAGGGTTTGTAGTTTTCTCTGGACATGTAGGAGAATCTACAGAACTCTGCATGCAGGGTTTGTAGTTTTCCTCTTGGACATGTAGGAGAATCTTTACAGAACTCTGCATGCAGGGTTTGTAGTTTTCTTCTGGACATGTAGGAGAATCTTACAGAACTCTGCATGCAGGGTTTGTAGTTTTCCTCTCTGGACATGTAGGAGAATCTTACAGAACTCTGCATGCAGGGTTTGTAGTTTTCTCTGGACATGTAGGGAGAATCTTACAGAACTCTGCAGTCAGGGTTTGTAGCTCTGACATGTAGGAGAATCTTACAGAACTCTGCATGCAGGGTTTGTAGTTTTCCTCTGGACATATGAGAATCACAGAACTCTTACAGTGAGTTTGTAGTTTTCCTCTGGACATGTAGGAGAATCTTACAGAACTCTACCCAGTCAGGTTTGTAGTTTTCCTCTGGACATGTAGAATCTTACAGAACTCTGCAGTCAGGGTTTGTGGTTTCCTCTGGACATGTAGGAGAATCTTTACAGAACTCTGCAGTCAGGGTTTGTAGTTTTCCTCTGGACATGTGGAGGAATCTTTTAGAACTCTGCAGTCAGGGTTTGTAGTTTTCCTCTGGACATGTAGGAGAATCTTACAGAACTCTGCAGTGCAGGGTTTGTAGTTTTCCTCTGGACATGTAGGAGAATCTTACAGAACTCTGCAGTGCAGGGTTTGTAGTTTTTCCTCTGGACATGTAGGAGAATCTTACAGAACTCTGCATGCAGGGTTTGTAGTTTTCCTCTGGACATGTAGGAGAATCTTACAGAACTCTGCATGCAGGGTTTGTAGTTTTCCTCTGGACATGTAGGAGAATCTTACAGAACTCTGCATGCAGGGTTTGTAGTTTTCCTCTGGACATGTAGGAGAATCTTACAGAACTCTGCAGTGCAGGGTTTGTAGTTTTCCTCTGGACATGTAGGAGAATCTTACAGAACTCTGCAGTGCAGGGTTTGTAGTTTTCCTCTGGACATGTAGGAGAATCTTACAGAACTCTGCAGTGCAGGGTTTGTAGTTTTCCTCTGGACATGTAGGAGAATCTTACAGAACTCTGCATGCAGGGTTTGTAGTTTTCCTCTGGACATGTAGGAGAATCTTACAGAAC
>NW_027037394.1:0-19242 GCF_034236695.1 Oncorhynchus nerka
GAGAGAGAGAGAGAGAGAAATGGAAAAGAAATGGAATTGAGTCCCTCTCCGTCCATTCCTGTGGAGAATAAAATATTTGAATCACAGACTGGTCTGTGGTGATATTTACTTATCAAATAGGCTCAGTCTGATTTGTTTGCAGTACTTAAAAGTAATGAGCTTACAACACACACACACTGCACACACACACACACGCACACACACACACACACACACACACATACTGTACACACACACACACACACACACACACACATACTGTACACACACACACACACACACACATACTGTACACACACACACACACACACACACACTGTACTGTACACACACACACACACACACACATACTGTACACACACACACACACACACACACACATACTGTACACACACACACACACACGTACACACACACACACACACACACACTGTACACACACACACACACACACAACATACTGTACACACACACATACTGTACACACACACACACATACTGTCACACACACACACACACACACACACACACATACTGTACACACACACACACATACTGTACACACACAAACATACTGTACACACACACCGTACACACACACACACATACTGTACACACACACACACACACACACATACTGTACACACACACATACTGTACACACACACACATACTGTACACACACACACACACACACACACATACTGTACACACACACACACATACTGTACACACACAAACATACTGTACACACACACCGTACACACACACACACATACTGTACACACACACACACACACACACACACACACACACACACACACACACACACACACACACACCCTGCTACTAGAGGGCTGTCTGGTGTGTATTAATAACCCAGTACATTGTGATGTCTGACTGATGACGTACATGGTGGTCCCCTGTGGATCCACATCAGGCCTATTTTCCCATAGTACACTTTTTTTTTTTACCAGAGAGCCCTAAAGGGTAGACAATTGGGACACAGCCCAAACCCCACTATCAGAAACATCAGTCTCTGCCAAACATCATTATCCTCATCAACAGCCTCCGTGGCCTGGAACATTACAGACAGCCAGAAAGAGATAAAACACCTGGATCCATCTCTACTGAGAACAGCTGTTATTACACCAGTTACCACAGTAGTTTACACCAGTTACCACAGTAGTTTACACCAGTTACCACAGTAGTTTACACCAGTTAACACAGTAGTTTACACCAGTTACCACAGTAGTTTACACCAGTTAACACAGTAGTTTACACACCAGTTACCACAGTAGTTTACACCAGTTAACACAGTAGTTTATATCAGTTACCACAGTAGTTTACATCAAAGTTACTACAGAAGCTACATCAGTTACCACAGTAGTTTACACCAGTTACCATGCAGTTTACACCAGTTAACACAGTGAAGTTTACACCAGTTAACACAGTAGTTTACACCAGTTAACACAGTAGTTTCACTGCTACCACAGTAGTTTATACTCAGTTAACACAGTAGTTTATTTCAGTTACCACAGTAGTTTACACCAGTTACCACAGTAGTTTACACCAGTTACCACAGTAGCCTACATCAAAGCCAATACAGAAGCCATACACCACAGCTAATACAGTAGTTTATATCAGCTACCACAGTAGTTTACACCCAGTTACTACAGTAGTTTACAACAGTTAACACAATAGCTTTACCCAGTTAACACAATAGTTTACATACACCAGTTAACACAGTAGTTTACACACCAGTTAAGACAGTAGTTTACACCAGTTAACACACAGTAGTTTACACCAGTTACCACAGTAGTTTACACCAGTTAACACAGTAGTTTATATCAGTTACCACAGAAGCTTACATAATAGTTACCACAGTAGTTTTTGTTACACCAGTTACCACAGTAGTTTACACCAGTAACCACAGTAGTTTACACCAGTTAACACAGTAGTTTACACCAGTTACCACAGTAGTTTACACCAGTTAACACAGTAGTTTACACCAGTTAACACAGTAGGTTTACACACCAGTTAACACAGTAGGTTTACACACCAGTTAACACAGTAGGTTTACACACCAGTTAACACAGTAGTTTACATCAGTTAACACAGTAGTTTACATCAGTTACCACAGTAGTTTACATCAGTTAACACAGTAGTTTACACCAGTTAACACAGTAGTTTACACACCAGTTAACACAGTAGTTTACACACCAGTTAACACAGTAGTTTACATCAGTTAACACAGTAGTTTATCAGTTAACACAGTAGTTTACATCAGTTAACACAGTAGTTTACACACCAGTTAACACAGTAGTTTACACCAGTTACCACAGTAGTTTACATCAGTTAACATAGTAGTTTACATCAGTTAACACAGTAGTTTACATCAGTTAACACAGTAGTTTACATCAGTTACCACAGTAGCTTACACCAGTTAACACAGTAGTTTACACCAGTTAACACAGTAGTTTACACCAGTTAACACAGTAGTTTACACCAGTTACCACAGTAGTTTACACCAGTTACCACAGTAGCTTACACCAGTTAACACAGTAGTTTACACCAGTTAACACAGTAGTTTATATCAGTTACCACAGTAGTTTACATAAATTTATACAGTAGTTTACACCAGTTACCACAGTAGTTTACACCAGTTACCACAGTAGTTTACACCAGTTAACACAGTAGTTTACACCAGTTAACACAGTAGTTTATATCAGTTACCACAGTAGTTTACATAAATTTATACAGTAGTTTACACCAGTTACCACAGTAGTTTACATCAGTTACCACAGTAGTTTACATCAGTTACCACAGTAGTTTACATCAGTTACCACAGTAGTTTACATCAGTTACCACATTAGTTTATATCAGTTACCACAGTAGTTTATATCAGTTACCACAGTAGTTTATATCAGTTACCACAGTAGTTTACATCAGTTACCACAGTAGTTTATATCAGTTAACACAGTAGTTTACACCAGTTACCACAGTAGTTTACACCAGTTAACACAGTAGTTTTTTACTGTCAGTTACTACAGAAGTTTATATGGTATCAGTTAACACAGTAGTTTACACTAGTTACCATGGAAAGTAGTTTACACCAGTTAACACAGTAGTTTACACCAGTTAACACAGTAGTTTACACCAGCAACAGTAGTTTACACCAGTTAACACAGTAGTTTACACACCAGTTAACACAGTAGTTTACACCAGTTACCACAGTAGTTTACACACCAGTTAAACACAGTAGTTTACACACCAGTTAACACAGTAGTTTACACACCAGTTAAACACAGTACTTACATCAGTTACCACAGTAGTTTACATCAGTAGTTTACATCAGTTGGGAAGCCACAGTAGTTTATATCAGTTAACACAGTAGTTTACACCAGTTACTACAGTAGAAGCTAAGGCACCCAGTTAACATAAAGTAGTTTACACCAGTTAACACAGTAGTTTATAACCAGTTAACACAGTAGTTTATATCAGTTACCACAGTAGTTTATATCAGTTAACACAGTAGTTTACACCAGTTAACACAGTAGTTTACACACCAGTTAACACAGTAGTTTACACCAGTTAACACAGTAGTTTACACCAGTTAACACAGTAGTTTACACCAGTTAACACAGTAGTTTACACACCAGTTACCACAGTAGTTTACACACCAGTTAACACAGTAGTTTACACCAGTTAACACAGTAGTTTACACCAGTTAACACAGTAGTTTACACCAGTTATCACAGTAGTTTACACCAGTTATCACAGTAGTTTACACCAGTTAACACAGTAGTTTACACACCAGTTAACACAGTAGTTTACACCAGTTAACACAGTAGTTTACCCCAGTTAACACAGTAGTTTACACCAGTTAACACAGTAGTTTACACCAATTAACACAGTAGTTTACACACCAGTTACCACAGTAGTTTACACACCAGTTAACACAGTAGTTTACACCAGTTAACACAGTAGTTTACACCAGTTAACACAGTAGTTTACACCAGTTATCACAGTAGTTTACACCAGTTAACACAGTAGTTTACACATCAGTTAACACAGTAGTTTATCAGTTACCACAGTAGTTTACATCAGTTACCACAGTAGTTTACATCAGTTACCACAGTAGTTTACATCAGTTACCACAGTAGTTTACACCAGTTAACACAGTAGTTTACACCAGTTAACACAGTAGTTTACACCAGTTAACACAGTAGTTTACACCAGTTACCACAGTAGTTTACACCAGTTAACACAGTAGTTTACACCAGTTAACACAATAGTTTACACCAGTTAATACAGTAGTTTACACCAGTTAACACAGTAGTTTATATCAGTTACCACAGTAGTTTACATACATTTATACAGTAGTTTACACCAGTTACCACAGTAGTTTACACCAGTTACCACAGTAGTTTACACCAGTTAACACAGTAGTTTACACCAGTTAACACAATAGTTTACACCAGTTAATACCGTAGTTTACACCAGTTAACACAGTAGTTTATATCAGTTAACACAGTAGTTTACAGATCAGTTACCACAGTAGTTTATATCAGTTAACACAGTAGTTTACACCAGTTACCACAGTAGTTTACACACCAGTTACCACAGTAGTTTACACCAGTTAACACAGTAGTTTATATCAGTTAACACAGTAGTTTACACCAGTTACCACAGTAGTTTACACACCAGTTACCACAGTAGTTTACATCAGTTACCACAGTAGTTTACACCAGTTACCACAGTAGTTTATCAGTTAACACAGTAGTTTACACCAGTTACCACAGTAGTTTACATCAGTTACCACAGTAGTTTACATCAGTACGGAGGGAACTACCTACCTAACCTTAGTTGAACGCAGTGACTGTAAGTCTCTCTGGATAACATTGTCTGCTTAATGACGCAAATGTAGAAATCTAAATGTCAAATGCAAGGTGTCCTCACCATTAAATCAGGATTATATCAGCAATTATACAAATCTATTTCCAAACAGTGTAACATCTGACCCAGTGTCATCTAGAATTTCCATCAAAATATAATACAAGGAGTTACCAAATTAACTGCTTATCAGATTACGTAAAGTAGCATTAGTTAGGCAACAGAACTGTTCTCCATGGTTAGAGTTTATATTCACATAACAGTCCTGATACTGAAACTCACTATCCTACAATCACAGGATCAATCCATGGCCTGCAGCCTGAGAGAGAGGCCCATGTGAGGAGGGAAAGAGACGGAACATCTCTGAATGGGTGGTGGGATGTTTGACTGAGGGAGACTGGCTAACTGACTGACTGACTGAAGGACTGACTGGCTAACTGACTGACTGACTGACTGACTGAGGGGCTAACTGACTGACTGACTGACTGACTGAAGGACTGACTGACTGACTGACTGAGGGGCTGACTGACTGACTGACTGACTGACTGACTGACTGACTGAGGGGCTAACTGACTGACTGAAGGACTGACTGCGACTGAGGGGCTAACTGACTGACTGACTGACTGACTGAAGAACTGACTGACTGACTGACTGAGGGAGTGACTGACTGAGGGGCTGAGACTGGGCTGACTGACTGACACGCTAACTGACTGACTGAAGGAGGACTGACTGAGGGGCTGACTGACTGACTGAAGGACTGACGGACTTACTGACTGAGGGGGACTGACTGAAGGACTGACTGACTGACTGACTGACTGAGTGGAGTGAGACCTGACTGACTGACTGACTGACTGACTGACTGACTGACTGACTGAAGGACTGACTGACTGACTGACTGACTGAAGGACTGACTGACTGACTGACTGACTGAGTGACTGACAGTTGACTGACTGGACTGACTGACTGACTGACTGACTGAAGGACTGACCTGAAGGGACTGACTGACTGAGGGAGTGACTGACTGACTGACTGACTGAAGGGACTGACTGACTGACTGACTGACTGACTGACTGAAGGCTGACTGACTGACTGAGTGAGTGACTGAAGGAGTGACTGACCGACTGACTGACTGAAGGACTGGACTGACTGAGGGAGTGACTGGACTGACTGAAGGACTGACTGACCGACTGGAAGGACTGACCGACTGACTGAAGGACTGACTGACTGACTGAAGGACTGACTGACTGAGCAACTGACTGACTGACTTGAGGGACTGACTGATCAACTGACTGATGACTGACTGAGGGAGACTGAACTGACTGACTGACTGACTGACTTGAGGAGTGACTGACTGACTGACTGACTGAGGGTGGAGTGAGTGACTGACTGAGACTGAAGACCGACTGACTGACTGATCAGACCGACTGACTGACTGAAGGGACTGACTGACCGACTGACAGACTGGACTGACTGACTAACTGACTGACTGACTGACTGAGTGGCGACTGACTGACCGACCGACTGACTGACTGACTGACTGAAGGACTGACTGACTGAGAAAGGAAGCGGCGACTGACCGGAAGGGCGGCGGCTGACGACTGACCGACTGACTGACTGACAGACCGACTGAGCTGGCTAACTGCGGCCGACTAGCGGCTGACTGACGGCTGAGAACTGACTGAAGGACTGACTGACTGAAGGACTAACTGACTGACTGAAGGACTGACTGACTGACTGACTAGAGGTCTAGGTGATAAGGTGATTAAACTAGTCAGGGTGCTGTGTGTCAGTTTGTTGGCTAACAGAGGTCTAGGTGATGAAGCTATAATCACTAAGGGGTCTAGGTGATGAAGCTATAATCACTAAGGTGTCTAGGTGATGAAGCTATAATCACTAAGGGGTCTAGGTGATGAAGCTATAATCACTAAGGTGTCTAGGTAATGAAGCTATAATCACTAAGGAGTCTAGGTGATGAAGCTATAATCACTAAGGGGTCTAGGTAATGAAGCTATAATCACTAAGAGGTCTAGGTGATGAAGCTATAATCACTAAGGTGTCTAGGTGATGAAGCTATAATCACTAAGGGGTCTAGGTAATGAAGCTATAATCACTAAGAGGTCTAGGTGATGAAGCTATAATCACTAAGGTGTCTAGGTGATGAAGCTATAATCACTAAGAGGTCTAGGTGATGTCTAGGTGATGATAGAGGTCTAGGTGATGAAGCTATAATCACTAAGGGGTCATCACTAAGGGAGTCTATGATGAAGCTATAATCACTAAGGGTCTAGGTGATGAAGCTATAATCACTAAGGAGTCTAGGTGATGAAGCTATAATCACTAAGAGGTCTAGGGTGAAGCTATAATCACTAAGGGTCTAGGTGATGAAGCTATAATCACTAAAGGGGTCTAGGTGATGAAGCTATAATCACTAAGAGGTCTAGGTGATGAAGCTATAATCACTAAAGGGTCTAGGTGATGAAGCTATAATCACTAAGGGGTCTAGGTGATGAAGTTATAATCACTAAGGGTCTAGGTGATGATAGAGGTCTAGAGTGATGAAGCTATAATCACTTGCTAAGGAGTCTGGTGATGAAGCTATAATCACTAAGAGGTCTGTAATCACTAAGGGGGTCTAGGTGATGAAGCTATAATCACTAAGGGGTCTAGGTGATGAAGCTATAATCACTAAGGGTCTAGGTGATGAAGTCTAGGTGATGAAGCTATAATCACTAAGAGAGTCTAGGTGATGCTATAATCACTAGAGGTCTAGGTGATGAAGCTATAATCACTAAGGGTCTAGGTGATGAAGCTATAATCACTAAAGAGACTATAATCACTAAGAGGTCTAGGTGATGAAGCTATAATCACTAAGAGGTCAGGTGATGAAGCTATAATCACTAAGGGAAAGATATAATCACTAAGAGATCTAGGTGATGAAGCTATAATCACTAAGAGGTCTAGGTGATGAAGCTATAATCACTAAAGGGGTCTAGGTGATGAAGCTATAATCACTAAGAGGTCTAGGTGATGAAGCTATAATCACTAAGGGTCTAGGTGATGAAGCTATAATCACTAAGAGGTCTGGTGATGAAGCTATAATCACTAAGGTGTCTAGTGATGAAGCTATAATCACTAAAGAGGTCTATAATCACTAGGTGATGAAGCTATAATCACTAAAGCTATAATCACTAAAGGTGATGCAGCTATAATCACTAAGAGGTCTAGGTGATGAAGCTATAATCACTAAGAGGTCTAGGTGATGATATAGGTCTAGGTGATGAAGCTATAATCACTAAGGGGTCTAGGTGATGATAGAGGTCTAGGTGATGAAGCTATAATCACTAAGAGGTCTAGGTGATGAAGCTATAATCCCTAAGAGGTCTAGGTGATGATAGAGGTCAGGTGATGAAGCTATAATCACTAAAGGAGTCTAGGTGATGAAGCTATAATCACTAGAGGTCTAGGTGATGAAGCTATAATCACTAAGGGGTCTAGGTGATGAAGCTATAATCACTAAGGGGTCTAGGTGATGAAGCTATAATCACTAAGGAGTCTAGGTGATGAAGCTATAATCACTAGGTCTAGGTGATGAAGCTATAATCACTAAGGGGTCTAGGTAATGAAGCTATAATCACAGTCTAAGAGTGATCTGGTCTGATGAAGCTATAATCACTAAGAGGTCCAGGTGATGACTATAATCACTAAGGGTCTAGGTGATGAAGCTATAATCACTAAGAGGTCTAGGTGTGAAGCTATAATCACTAAGGGGTCTAGGTGATGAAGCTATAATCACTAAGGGGTCTAGTGATGAAGCTATAATCACTAAGGGGTCTAGGTCTAGGTGAAGAAGCTATAATCATAATCACTAAGCTATAATCACTAAGAGGTCTAGGTGATGAAGCTATAATCACTAAGAGGTCTAGGTGATGAAGCTATAATCACTAAGAGGTCTAGGTGATGATAGAGGTCTAGGTGATGAAGCTATAATCACTAAAGGGTCTAGGTGATGAAGCTATAATCACTAGGTGAAAGGGGTCTAGGTGATGAAGCTATAATCACTAAAGGGTCTAGGTGATGAAGCTATAATCACTAAGGGTCTAGGTGATGAAGCTATAATCACTAAAGAGGTCTAGGTGATGAAGCTATATTCACTAGAGAGTCTAGGTGATGAAGCTATAATCACTAAGGGGTCTAGGTGATGAAGCTATAATCACTAAGGGTCTAGGTGATGAAGCTATAATCACTAAGGTCTAGGTGATGAAGCTATAATCACTAGATGTCTAGGTGATGAAGCTATAATCACTAAGGGGTCTAGGTATGAAGCTATAATCACTAAGGGGTCTAGGTGATGAGCTAAGAGATCTAGGTGATGAAGCTATAATCACTAAGAGGTCTAGGTGATGAAGCTATAATCACTAAGGGGTCTAGGTGATGAAGCTATAATCACTAAGAGGTCTAGGTGATGAAGCTATAATCACTAAGGGGTCTAGGTGATGAAGCTATAATCACTAAGAGGTCTAGGTGATGAAGCTATAATCACTAAGGTGTCTAGGTGATGAAGCTATAATCACTAAGAGGTCTAGGTGATGAAGCTATAATCACTAAGGGGTCTAGGTGATGAAGCTATAATCACTAAGAGGTCTAGGTGATGAAGCTATAATCACTAAGGGGTCTAGGTGATGAAGCTATAATCACTAAGAGGTCTAGGTGATGAAGCTATAATCACTAAGAGGTCTAGGTGATGATAGAGGTCTAGGTGATGAAGCTATAATCACTAAGGGGTCTAGGTGATGATAGAGGTCTAGGTGATGAAGCTATAATCACTAAGAGGTCTAGGTGATGAAGCTATAATCACTAAGAGGTCTAGGTGATGATAGAGGTCTAGGTGATGAAGCTATAATCACTAGAGGTCTAGGTGATGAAGCTATAATCACTAAGAGGTCTAGGTGGATGAAGCTATAATCACTGATTAAAGATATAATCACTAAGTCAGGTGATGATAGAGTCTAGGTGATGAAGCTATAATCACTTGAGGTCTAGGTGATGTCATATAATCACTAAGGTGTCTAGTGATGAAGCTATAATCACTAAGATGATAGAGTCTAGGATGATGAAGCTATAATCACTAAGAGGTGATGAAGCTATAATCACTAAAGTCAGGTGATGAAGCTATAATCACTAAGAGGTCTAGTGGTGATGAAGCTATAATCACTAAGTCTAGGTGATGAAGCTATAATCACTAAGGTCTAGGTGGATGAAGCTATAATCACTAAGAAGTCTAGGTGATGATAGAGGTCTAGGTGATGAAGCTATAATCACTAAAGGGGTGTCTGAGTGATGAAGCTATAATCACTAAGGGTCTAGGTGATGAAGCTATAATCACTAAGAGGTCTAGGTGATGAAGCTATAATCACTAAGAGGTCTAGGTGATGATAGGTGATGAAGCTATAATCACTAAGGGGTCTAGGTGATGAAGCTATAATCACTAAGAGGTCTAGGTGATGATAGAGCTATAAATCACAGTCTAGGTGATGAAGCTATAATCACTAAGGGGTCTAGGTGATGAATATAATCACTAAGAGTCTAGGTGATGAAGCTATAATCACTAAGGTGTCTAGGTGATGAAGCTATAATCACTAAGGGGTCTAGGTGGATGAAGCTATAATCACTAAAGGGGTCTAGGTGATGAAGCTATAATCACTAAGGGTCTAGGTGATGAAGCTATAATCACTAAGAGAGGTGGTCTAGGTGATGAAGCTATAATCACTAAGGGGTCTAGGTGATGAAGCTATAATCACTAAGAGGTCTAGGTGATGAAGCTATAATCACTAAAGGGTCTAGGTGATGAAGCTATAATCACTAAGGGGTCTAGGTGATGAAGCTATAATCACTAAGTGATGAAGCTATAATCACTAAGAGGAGTGATGAAGCTATAATCACTAAGGGGTCTAGGGGTGATGAAGCTATAATCACTAAGGGGTCTAGGTGATGAAGCTATAATCACTAGGGGTCTAGGTGATGAAGCTATAATCACTAAGGGGTCTAGGTGATGAAGCTATAATCACTAAGGGGTCTAGGTGATGAAGACTAAGGTGAGATAGAGGTCTAGGTGATGAAGCTATAATCACTAAGGAGTCTAGGTGACAGTTTCATAATCACTAAGAGGTCTAGGTGATGAAGCTATAATCACTAAGGGGTCTAGGTGATGAAGCCATAATCACTAAGGGGTCTAGGTGATGAAGCTATAATCACTAAGAGGTCTAGGTGATGAAGCTATAATCACTAAGAGGTCTAGGTGATGATAGAGGTCTAGGATGAAGCTATAATCACTAAGGGGTCTAGGTGATGAAGATATAATCACTAAGAGATCTAGGTGATGAAGCTATAATCACTAAGAGGTCTAGGTGATGAAGCTATAATCACTAAGGGGTCTAGGGTGATGAAGCTATAATCACTAAGAGGTCTAGGTGATGAAGCTATAATCACTAAGGGGTCTAGGTGATGAAGCTATAATCACTAAGAGGTCTAGGTGATGAAGCTATAATCACTAAGGGTCTAGGTGATGAAGCTATAATCACTAAGAGGTCTAGGTGATGAAGCTATAATCACTAAGGGGTCTAGGTGATGAAGCTATAATCACTAAGAGGTCTAGGTGATGAAGCTATAATCACTAAGGGGTCTAGGTGATGCAGCTATAATCACTAAGAGGTCTAGGTGATGAAGCTATAATCACTAAGAGGTCTAGGTGATGATATAGGTCTAGGTGATGAAGCTATAATCACTAAGGGGTCTAGGTGATGATAGAGGTCTAGGTGATGAAGCTATAATCACTAAGAGGTCTAGGTGATGAAGCTATAATCCCTAAGAGGTCTAGGTGATGATAGAGGTCTAGGTGATGAAGCTATAATCACTAAGGAGTCTAGGTGATGAAGCTATAATCACTAAGAGGTCTAGGTGATGAAGCTATAATCACTAAGGGGTCTAGGTGATGAAGCTATAATCACTAAGGGGTCTAGGTGATGAAGCTATAATCACTAAGGAGTCTAGGTAATGAAGCTATAATCACTAAGAGGTCTAGGTGATGAAGCTATAATCACTAAGGGGTCTAGGTGATGAAGCTATAATCACTAAGGAGTCTAGGTGATGATAGAGGTCTAGGTGATGAAGCTATAATCACTAAGAGGTCTAGGTGATGAAGCTATAATCACTAAGGGGTCTAGGTGATGAAGCTATAATCACTAAGAGGTCTAGGTGATGAAGCTATAATCAGGAGTCTAGTGATGAAGAGGTCTAGGTGATGAAGCTATAATCACTAAGGGGTCTAGGTGATGAAGCTATAATCTAACTAAGAAGCTATGATGATAGAGGTCAGGTGAAGAAGCTATAATCACTAAGGTCTAGGTGATGAAGCTATAATCACTAAGGGGTCTAGGTGATGAAGCTATAATCACTAAGAGGTCTAGGTGATGAAGCTATAATCACTAAGAGGTCTAGGTGATGAAGCTATAATCACTAAGAGGTCTAGTGATGAAGCTATAATCACTAAGAGGTCTAGGTGGATAGAGGTCTAGGTGATGAAGCCATAATCACAAGGGGTCTAGGTGATGAAGCCATAATCACTAAGAAGTCTAGGTGATGATAGAGGTCTAGGTGATGAAGCTATAATCACTAAGGGTCTAGGTGATGAAGCCATAATCACTAAGGGGTCTAGGTGATGAAGCTATAATCACTAAGAGGTCTAGGTGATGAAGCCATATTCACTAAGAGGTCTAGGTGATGAAGCTATAATCACTATGGGCCCAGTGATGAAGCTAATCACTAAGGGGTCTAGGTGATGAAGCCATAATCACTAAGGGGTCTAGGTGATGAAGCTATAATCACTAAGATGTTCAGGTGATGAAGCCATAATCACTAAGGGGTCTAGGTGATGAAGCTATAATCACTAAGATGTCTAGGTGATGAAGCTATAATCACTAAGGGGTCTAGGTGATGAAAGCTATAATCACTAAGGGGAAACCTATAATCACTAAGAGGTCTAGGTGATGAAGCTAATCACTAAGAGGTCTAGGTGTGATGATAGGGTCTAGGTGATGAAGCATAATCACTAAGAGGTCTAGGTGATGAAAACTATAATCACTAAGAGGTCTAGGGTGATGAAGCCATAATCACTAAGAGGTCTAGGTGATGATAGAGGTCTAGGTGATGAAGTCATAATCACTAAGAGGTCTAGGTGATGAAGATAATCACTAAGGGGTCTAGGTGATGAAGCCATAATCAAGGTGATGATAGAGGTCTAGGTGATGAAGCTATAATCACTAAGAGGTCTAGGTGATGATAAGAGGTCTAGGTGATGAAGCTATAATCACTATAAGAGGTCTAGTGATGAAGCTATAATCACTAAGAGGTCTAGGTGATGAAGACTAAGAGGTCTAGGTGATGAAGCCATAATCACTATGTCTAGGTGATGAAGCTATAATCACTAAGGGGTCTAGGGTGAAGCCATAATCATAGAAGTCTAGGTGATGATAGGGGTCTAGGTGATGAAGCCATAATCACTAAGGGGTCAGGTGATGAAGCCATAAATCACTAAGGGGTCTAGGTGATGAAGCCATAATCACTAAGAGGTCTAGGGTGATGAAGCCATAATCACTAAGAGGTCCAGGTGATGAAGCTATAATCACTAAGGGGGTCTAGGTGATGAAGCTATAATCACTAAGGGTCTAGGTGATGGCTTATAATCACTAAGATGTCTAGGGTGATGAAGCTATAATCACTAGGTGATGAAGCTATAATCACTAAGGGGTAGGTGATGAAGCCATAATCACTAAGGGTCTAGGTGATGAAGCCATAATCACTCAAGGGGTCTAGGTGATGAAGTTTATAATCACTAAGGGGTCTAGGGTGATGAAACTATAATCACTAAGAGGTCTAGGTGATGAAGCTATAATCATAAGAGGTCTAGGTGATGATAGAGGTCTAGGTGATGAAGCATAATCATAAGAGGTCATGATAAGAGGTCTAGGTGATGAAGCTATAATCACTAAGGGTCTAGGTGATGAAGCTATAATCACTAAGGGGTCTAGGTGATGAAGCTATAATCACTAAGGGGTCTAGGTGATGAAGCCATAATCACTAAGAGGTCTAGGTGATGCTATAATCACTAAGAGGTCTAGGTGATGAAGCCATAATCACTAAGAGTCTAGGTGATGAAGCTATAATCACTAAGGGGTCTAGGTGATGAATATAATCACTAAGAGGTCCATAATCACTAAGGGGTCTAGGTATTTAGCTATAATCACTAAGAAGTCTAGGTGATGATAGAGGTCTAGGTGATGAAGCCATAATCACTAAGGGGTCTAGGTGATGAAGCTATAATCACTAAGGGGTCTAGGTGATGAAGCTATAATCACTCAAGAGGTCTAGGTGATGAAGCCATATTCACTAAGAGGTCTAGGGTGAAGCTATAATCACTAAGGGGTTCAGGTGATGAAGCTATAATCACTAAGGGGTCTAGGTGATGGAAGCCATAATCACTATGGGTCTAGTGATGAAGCTATAATCACTCAAGATGTCTAGGTGATGAAGCCATAATCACTAAGGGGTCTAGGTGATGGAAGCTATAATCACTAAGGGGTTCAGGTGATGAAGCCATAATCACCAAGGGGTCTAGGTGATGAAGCTATAATCACTAAGGGGTCTAGGTGATGAAACCATAATCACTAAGAGGTTCAGGGTGATGAAGCCATAATCATAAGATGTCTAGGTGATGATAGAGGTCTGTGGTGGATGAAGCTATAATCATCAAGAGGTCTAGGTGATGAAGCTATAATCACTAAGGGGTCTAGGTGATGAAGCTATAATCACTAAGGGGTTCAGGTGATGAAGCTATAATCACTCAAGGGTCTAGGTGATGAAGCCATAATCACTAAGGGGTCTAGTGATGAAGCTATAATCACTAAGAGGTCTAGGTGATGATAGAGGTCTAGGTAATGAAGCTATAATCACTATGAGTCTAGGTGATGAAGTTTATAATCACTAAGAGGTCTAGGTGATGAAGTTATAATCACTAAGAGGTCTAGGTGATGAAGCTATAATCACTAAGGGGTCTAGGTGATGAAGCTATAATCACTAAGGAGGTGATCTATAATCACTAAGGGGGTGATGAAGCTATAATCACTAAGGAGTTCAGGTGATGAAGCTATAATCACTAAGGGTCTAGGTGATGAAGCTATAATCACTAAGGAGTCTAGGTGATGATAGAGGTTCAGGTGATGAAGCTATAATCACTAAGAGGTCTAGGTGATGAAGCTATAATCACTAAGGGGTCTAGGTGATGAAGCCATAATCACTAAGAGGTCTAGGTGATGAAGCCATAATCACTAAGAGGTCTAGGTGATGGAAGCCATAATCACTAAGGGGTCTAGGGTGATGCCGAAGCTATAATCACTAAGAAGTCCAGTGATGATAGAGGTCCAGGTGATGAAGCTATAATCACTGAGGCCTAGGTGGGATGATGCTAATCACTAAGGGGTCTAGGTGATGAAGCCATAACTACTAAGAGGTCTAGGTGATGTGAAGCCATAATCACTAAGAGGTCTAGGTGATGAAGCTATAATCACTAAGAAGTCTAGGTGATGATAGAGGTCTAGGTGATGAAGCTATAATCACTAAGGGGTCTAGGTGATGAAGCTATAATCACTAAGGGGTCTAGGTGATGAAGCTATAATCACTAAGAGGTCTAGGTGATGAAGCTATATTCACTAAGAGGTCTAGGTGATGAAGCTATAATCACTAAGGGGTCTAGGTGATGAAGCTATAATCACTAAGAGGTCTAGGTGATGAAGCTATAATCACTAAGGGGTCTAGGTGATGAAGCTATAATCACTAAGTTGTCTAGGTGATGAAGCTATAATCACTAAGGGGTCTAGGTGATGAAGCTATAATCACTAAGGGGTCTAGGTGATGAAGCTATAATCACTAAGGGGTCTAGGTGATGAAGCTATAATCACTAAGGGGTCTAGGTGATGAAGCTATAATCACTAAGAGGTCTAGGTGATGAAGCTATAATCACTAAGAGGTCTAGGTGATGATAGAGGTCTAGGTGATGAAGCTATAATCACTAAGAGGTCTAGGTGATGAAGCTATAATCACTAAGAGGTCTAGGTGATGAAGCTATAATCACTAAGAGGTCTAGGTGATGAAGCTATAATCACTAAGGGGTCTAGGTGATGAAGCTATAATCACTAAGGGGTCTAGGTGATGAAGCTATAATCACTAAGGGGTCTAGGTGATGAAGCTATAATCACTAAGAGGTCTAGGTGATGAAGCTATAATCACTAAGAGGTCTAGGTGATGAAGCTATAATCACTAAGGGTCTAGGTGATGAAGCTATAATCACTAAGGGGTCTAGGTGATGAAGCTATAATCACTAAGGGGTCTAGGTGATGAAGCTATAATCACTAAGATGTCTAGGTGATGAAGCTATAATCACTAAGGGGTCTAGGTGATGAAGCTATAATCACTAAGGGGTCTAGGTGATGAAGCTATAATCACTAAGGGGTCTAGGTGATGAAGCTATAATCACTAAGGGTCTAGGTGATGAAACTATAATCACTAAGAGGTCTAGGTGATGAAGCTATAATCACTAAGAGGTCTAGGTGATGATAGAGGTCTAGGTGATGAAGCTATAATCACTAAGGGGTCTAGGTGATGAAGCTATAATCACTAAGGAGTCTAGGTGATGAAGCTATAATCACTAAGGGGTCTAGGTGATGAAGCTATAATCACTAAGGGGTCTAGGTGATGAAGCTATAATCACTAAGAGGTCTAGGTGATGAAGCTATAATCACTAAGAGGTCTAGGTGATGAAGCTATAATCACTAAGAGGTCTAGGTGATGAAGCTATAATCACTAAGGGGTCTAGGTGATGAAGCTATAATCACTAAGAAGTCTAGGTGATGATAGAGGTCTAGGTGATGAAGCTATAATCACTAAGGGGTCTAGGTGATGAAGCTATAATCACTAAGGGGTCTAGGTGATGAAGCTATAATCACTAAGAGGTCTAGGTGATGAAGCTATATTCACTAAGAGGTCTAGGTGATGAAGCTATAATCACTAAGGGGTCTAGGTGATGAAGCTATAATCACTAAGGGGTCTAGGTGATGAAGCTATAATCACTAAGGGGTCTAGGTGATGAAGCTATAATCACTAAGATGTCTAGGTGATGAAGCTATAATCACTAAGGGGTCTAGGTGATGAAGCTATAATCACTAAGGGGTCTAGGTGATGAAGCTATAATCACTAAGGGGTCTAGGTGATGAAGCTATAATCACTAAGGGGTCTAGGTGATGAAACTATAATCACTAAGAGGTCTAGGTGATGAAGCTATAATCACTAAGAGGTCTAGGTGATGATAGAGGTCTAGGTGATGAAGCTATAATCACTAAGAGGTCTAGGTGATGAAGCTATAATCACTAAGGGGTCTAGGTGATGAAGCTATAATCACTAAGGAGTCTAGGTGATGATAGAGGTCTAGGTGATGAAGCTATAATCACTAAGAGGTCTAGGGTGATGACACTAAGAGGTCTAGGTGATGAAGCTATAATCACTAAGGGGTCTAGGTGATGAAGCTATAATCACTAAGAGGTCTAGGTGATGAAGCTATAATCACTAAGAGGTCTAGGTGATGAAGCTATAATCACTAAGAGGTCTAGGTGATGAAGCTATAATCACTAAGGGGTCTAGGTGATGAAGCTATAATCACTAAGAAGTCTAGGTGATGATAGAGGTCTAGGTGATGAAGCTATAATCACTAAGGGGTCTAGGTGATGAAGCTATAATCACTAAGGGTCTAGGTGATGAAGCTATAATCACTAAGAGGTCTAGGTGATGAAGCTATATTCACTAAGAGGTCTAGGTGATGAAGCTATAATCACTAAGGGGTCTAGGTGATGAAGCTATAATCACTAAGGGGTCTAGGTGATGAAGCTATAATCACTAAGGGGTCTAGGTGATGAAGCTATAATCACTAAGATGTCTAGGTGATGAAGCTATAATCACTAAGGGGTCTAGGTGATGAAGCTATAATCACTAAGGGGTCTAGGTGATGAAGCTATAATCACTAAGGGGTCTAGGTGATGAAGCTATAATCACTAAGGGGTCTAGGTGATGAAACTATAATCACTAAGAGGTCTAGGTGATGAAGCTATAATCATAAGAGGTCTAGGTGATGATAGAGGTCTAGGTGATGAAGCTATAATCACTAAGAGGTCTAGGTGATGAAGCTATAATCACTAAGGGGTCTAGGTGATGAAGCTATAATCACTAAGGGGTCTAGGTGATGAAGCTATAATCACTAAGGGGTCTAGGTGATGAAGCTATAATCACTAAGGGGTCTAGGTGATGAAGCTATAATCACTAAGAGGTCTAGGTGATGATAGAGGTCTAGGTGATGAAGCTATAATCACTAAGGAGTCTAGGTGATGAAGCTATAATCACTAAGGGGTCTAGGTGATGAAGCTATAATCACTAAGAGGTCTAGGTGATGAAGCTATAATCACTAAGGGGTCTAGGTGATGAAGCTATAATCACTAAGGGGTCTAGGTGATGAAGCTATAATCACTAAGGGGTCTAGGTGATGAAGCTATAATCACTAAGGAGTCTAGGTGATGAAGCTATAATCACTAAGAGGTCTAGGTGATGAAGCTATAATCACTAAGGAGGTCTAGGTGATAAGCATAAGAGGTCTAGGTGATGAAGCTATAATCACTAAGAGGTCTAGGTGATGAAGCTATAATCACTAGGAAGTCTAGGTGATGAGCTATAATCACTGAGGGTCTAGGTGATGAAGCTATAATCACTAAGGGGTCTAGGTGATGAAGCTATAATCACTAAGGGGTCTAGGTGATGAAGCTATAATCACTAAGAGGTCTAGGTGATGAAGCTATAATCACTAAGAGGTCTAGGTGATGAAGCTATAATCACTAAGGGGTCTAGGTGATGAAGCTATAATCACTAAGGGGTCTAGGTGATGAAGCTATAATCACTAAGGGGTCTAGGTGATGAAGCTATAATCACTAAGAGGTCTAGGTGATGAAGCTATAATCACTAAGGGGTCTAGGTGATGAAGCTATAATCACTAAGGGGTCTAGGTGATGAAGCTATAATCACTAAGGGGTCTAGGTAATGAAGCTATAATCACTAAGGGTCTAGGTGATGAAGCTATAATCACTAAGAGGTCTAGGTGATGAAGCTATAATCACTAAGGGGTCTAGGGTGATGAAGCCATAATCACTACAGGGTCTAGGTGATGAAGCCATAATCACTAAGAGGTCTAGGTGAGTGAAG
>NW_027037395.1:0-19250 GCF_034236695.1 Oncorhynchus nerka
CTAGATGTCCCATAAACACTATTTGGGTCTTTATTTCGATTAAATCGGTCCATATAAAGCCTAGATATCGTTATATGTAGACTGTGTGATAAACGAAAAACATTGTTTCAAAACGTAACGTCATTTTTTTAAAATTCAAAAGTCGACGATAAACTTTCACAAAACACTTCGAAATACGTTTGTAATGCAACTTTAGGTATTAGTAAACGTTAATAAGCGATAAAATTCACCAGGAGGCAATGTAAAGATCATTAGCTGTCCGTCTGGAAAAATGTCCGGCTAGAAACTCAACGAAAATATCCGGTCCTAGACCATAGGAGATACGGTGCCCTGCATTTGTTTGACCAAGAAAAAACTCGAAGGGAAATGACAAGACTCTAGACACCGTGTGGAAGCTGTAGGTACTGCAACCTCAGTCAATTAATTGTGGTTCACCTTTATCAATGGGTTCAAGTAGCGCATGGATATATTTTCCCATTTTCAGTGATCAGTTTTTCCTGTGCTTTTCGATGTAAATGCCGTTCTGGTAAAGCCACAGCAGTGATTTAACCAGTTTTATAAACGTCTGAGTGTTTTCTATCCACACAGACTAAGCAAATGCATATACTATATTCCTGGCATGAGTAGCAGGGCGCTGAAATGTTGCGCGATTTTTAACAGAATGTTCAAAAAAGTAGAGGGTCGACTTAAGAGGTTAATGTGTGGAGGTAAAATATTTCTAAGAATATTTTTGCATTCTGTGCGCCACTGTTTCAGTTGAGCGGGGGGGTGTGGTACCCCTAGGGGAACCTGTACCGTTAACACGTTAAATAAAACAAAAACATTAAACCACAGGAAACAGAGGACATGGCCCCATCCACATCGACTGGGCTGTAGTTGAGCAAGGTGAGAGCTTCAAGTTCACATCACTAAGGAATTAACATGTTCCACACACACCAACCCAGTCGTGAAGAAGGCACGGCAATGTCTACTCCCTCTCGGGAGGCTGAAAACATTTGTCATCGTTATACATAGCACCTTGAGTGGCGTCATCAACGCTTGGTTTGGCATCTGACCATCAAACTGCTAAACAGCAATCAGAGAGGCATCTGCCTACGTAGAGACTCACTAGTCACTTTAAATAACGCCACTTTAATAATGTTTACATACCCTACATTGCTCATCTCATATGTATATACTGTATTCTATACCATCTACTGCATCTTGCCTATGCTGCTCATAGACTTCAAATTAAAAATCACCTTATTGTCCAGGGTGAAGAGGAATGAGTCATTCCTCAGTCAGTCATGTATTTATATGTAAAAAAAAAAATTTAAACTAGGCAAGTCAGTTAAGAAAACATTCTTATTTACAATGACGGCCTACCGGGGAACAGTGGGTTAACTGCCTTGTTCAGGGGCAGAACAACAGATTTTTACCTTGTCAGCTCGGGGGTTTGTTTTTTCAACCCTTCGGTTACTAGTCCCAAGGCTCTAAGCGCTAGACTACCTGCTGCCCAAATTAGTTTGCCCACCGGGGGCAAACTACCTGCCCTCCAGGACACCTACACCACCCGATGTTACAGGAAGGCCATAAAGATCATCAAGGACAACAACCACCCGAGCCACTGCCTGTTCACCCCGCTATCATCCAGAAGGCGAGGTCAGTACAGGTGCATCAAAGCTGGGACCGAGAGACTGAAAAACAGCTTCTATCTCAAGGCCATCAGACTGTTAAACAGCCACCACTAACATTGAGTGGCTGCTGCCAACACACTGACACTGACTCAACTCCAGCCACTTTAATAATGGGAATTGATGGGAAATTATGTAAAATATATCACTAGCCACTTTAAACAATGCTACCTAATATAATGTTACATACCATACATTATTCATCTCATATGCATACGTATATACTGTACTCTATATCATCTACTGCATCCTTATGTAATACATGCATCACTAGCCACTTTAACTATGCCACTTTGTTTACATACTCATCTCATATGTATATACTGTACTCGATACCATCTACTGTATCTTGCCTATGCTGCTCTGTACCATCACTCATTCATATATCTTTATGTACATATTCTTATCCCCTACACTGTGCATAAGACAGTAGTTTTGGGAATTGTTAGTTAGATTACTTGTTGGTTATCACTGCATTGTCGGAACTAGAAGCACAAGTATTTCGTTACACTACATTAACATCTGCTAACTATGTGTATGTGACAAATAATATTTGATTTGGATTTGATTTGGATAACAAGGCCCTATAGAGGGTAGTGCGCATGGCTCAGGACATCACTGGCGCGAGCTCCCTGCCATCCATGACCTCTTTAACAGGCGGTGTCAGAGGAACTGCCCAAACATTTCAAAGTCTTTTTGACTCATCACGTCCACTGCTGTTATTGTTTATTATCTATCCTGTTGCCTCGTCACTTTACCCGACTCATATGTACATATCTAACCCCTGCACATCGTCTCAGTACTGGCACTCACTGTATATAGCCTGGTTATCATTACATATGTACCTGTCTACCTCAGTTACCTGGTACCCCTGCATATTGACCCAGTACTGGTACTCACTGTATATGTCCAAATTATCATTACATATGTACCTGTCTACCTCAGTTACCTGGTACCCCTGAACATATACTCTGTACTGGTACTCACTGTATATAGCCTGGTTATCATTACATATGTACCTGTCTACCTCAGTTACCTGGTACCCCTGCACATCATCGCAGTACTGGTACTCACTGTATATAGCCTGGTTATCATTACATATGTACCTGTCTACCTCAGTTACCTGGTACCCCTGCACATCGTCGCAGTACTGGTACCCACTGTATATAGCCTAGTTATCATTACTCATTGACTCTGTACTGGTACTCACTGTATATAGCCTAGTTATCATTACTCATTGACTCAGTACTGGTACTCACTGTATATAGCCTAGTTATCATTACTCATTGACTCAGTACTGGTACTCACTGTATATAGCCTAGTTATCATTACTCATTGACTCAGTACTGGTACTCACTGTATATAGCCTAGTTATCATTACTCATTGACTCAGTACTGGTACTCACTGTATATAGCCTAGTTATCATTACTCATCGACTCAGTACTGGTACTCACTCTATATAGCCTAGTTATCATTACTCATTGACTCAGTACTGGTACTCACTGTATATAGCCTAGTTATCTGGCTGTATTATGCAGGGTGATATGGCTGTATTATGTAGGGTGATATGGTATGGCTGTATTATGCAGGGTGATATGGTTGTATTATGTAGGGTGATATGGTATGGCTGTATTATGTAGGGTGATATGGTATGGCTGTATTATGCAGGGTGATATGGTATGGTTGTATTATGCAGGGTGATATGGTATGGCTGTATTATGCAGGGTGATATGGTATGGTTGTATTATGCAGGGTGATATGGTATGGCTGTATTATGTAAGGTGATATTTTATGGCTGTATTATGCAGGGTGATATGGTATGGCTGTATTATGCAGGGTGATATGGCTGTATTATGTAGGGTGATATGGTATGGCTGTATTATGTAGGGTGATATGGCTGTATTATGCAGGGTGATATGGTATCGCTGTATTATGTAGGGTGATATGGCTCTATTATGCAGGGTGATATGGTATGGCTGTATTATGCAGGGTGATATGGTATGGCTGTATTATGTAGGGTGATATGGCTGTATTATGCAGGGTGATAAGGCTGTATAATGCAGGGTGATATGGTATGGCTGTATTATGTAGGGTGATATGGTATGGCTGTATTATGCAGGGTGATATGGTATGGCTGTATTATGTAGGGTGATATGGCTGTATTATGCAGGTTGATATGGCTGTATTATGCAGGGTGATATGGTATGGCTGTATTATGCAGGGTGATATGGTATGGATGTATTATGTAGGGTGATATGGCTGTATTATGCAGGGTGATATGGTATGGATGTATTATGTAGGGTGATATGGCTGTATTATGTAGGGTGATATGGCTGTATTATGCAGGTTGATGTGGCTGTATTATGCAGGGTGATATGGTATGGCTGTATTATGTAGGGTGATATGGCTGTATTATGTAGGGTGATATGGCTGTATTATGCAGGTTGATATGGCTGTATTATGCAGGGTGATATGGTATGGCTCTATTATGTAGGGTGATATGGTATGGCTGTATTATGTAGGGTGATATGGTATGGTTGTATTATGCTGGGTGATATGGTATGGATGTATTATGTAGGGTGATATGGCTGTATTATGCAGGGTGATATGGTATGGCTGTATTATGCAGGGTGATATGGCTGTATTATGCAGGGTGATATGGTATTGCTGTATAATGCAGGGTGGTATGGCTGTATTATTTAGGGTGATATGGTATGGCTGTATTATGTAGGGTGATATGGCTGTATTATGTAGGGTGATATGGTATGGCTGTATAATGCAGGGTGGTATGGCTGTATTATTTAGGGTGATATGGTATGGCTGTATTATGCAGGGTGGTATGGCTGTATTATGCAGGGTGGTATGGCTGTATTATGCAGGGTGATATGGTTGTATTATGCAGGGTGATATGGTATGGCTGTATTATGCAGGGTGATATGGCTGTATTATGCAGGGTGATATGGTATGGCTGTATTATGCAGGGTGATATGGTATGGCTGTATTATGCAGGGTGATATGGTATGGCTGTATTATGCAGGGTGATATGGCTGTATTATGTAGGGTGATATGGTATGGCTGTATAATGCAGGGTGATACGGTATGGCTGTATTATGCAGGGTGATATGGCTGTATTATGTAGGGTGATATGGTATGGCTGTATTATGCAGGGTGATATAGTATGGCTGTATTATGCAGGGTGATATGGTATGGCTGTATTATGTAGGGTGATGAGGCTGTATTATGTAGGGTGATATGGCTGTATTATGCAGGGTGATATGGTATGGCTGTATTATGCAGGGTGATATGGTATGGCTGTATTATGCAGGGTGATATGGCTGTATTATGCAGGGTGATATGGCTGTATTATGCAGGTTGATATGGTATGGCTGTATTATGCAGGGTGATATGGCTGTATTATGCAGGGTGATATGGCTGTATTATGTAGGGTGATATGGCTGTATTATGCAGGGTGATATGGTATGGCTGTAACATGCAGGGTGATATGGTATGGCTGTATTATGCAGGGTGATATGGTTGTATTATGCAGGGTGATATGGTATGGCTGTATTATGCAGGGTGATATGGCTGTATTATGCAGGGTGATATGGTTGTATTATGCAGGGTGATATGGTATGGCTGTATTATGCAGGGTGATATGGCTGTATTATGCAGGGTGATATGGTATGGCTGTATTATGCAGGGTGATATGGTATGGCTGTATTATGCAGGGTGATATGGTATGGCTGTATTATGCAGGGTGATATGGCTGTATTATGTAGGGTGATATGGTATGGCTGTATAATGCAGGGTGATACGGTATGGCTGTATTATGCAGGGTGATATGGCTGTATTATGTAGGGTGATATGGTATGGCTGTATTATGCAGGGTGATATAGTATGGCTGTATTATGCAGGGTGATATGGTATGGCTGTATTATGTAGGGTGATGAGGCTGTATTATGTAGGGTGATATGGCTGTATTATGCAGGGTGATATGGTATGGCTGTATTATGCAGGGTGATATGGTATGGCTGTATTATGCAGGGTGATATGGCTGTATTATGCAGGGTGATATGGCTGTATTATGCAGGTTGATATGGTATGGCTGTATTATGCAGGGTGATATGGCTGTATTATGCAGGGTGATATGGCTGTATTATGTAGGGTGATATGGCTGTATTATGCAGGGTGATATGGTATGGCTGTAACATGCAGGGTGATATGGTATGGCTGTATTATGCAGGGTGATATGGTATGGCTGTATTATGCAGGGTGATATGGCTGTATTATGCAGGGTGATATGGCTGTATTATGCAGGTTGATATGGTATGGCTGTATTATGCAGGGTGATATGGTATGGAGGTATTATGCAGGGTGATATGGTATGGCTGTATTATGTAGGGTGATATGGTATGGCTGTATTATGCAGGGTGATATGGTATGGCAGTATTATGCAGGGTGATATGGCTGTATTATGCAGGGTGATATGGCTGTATTATGCAGGGTGATATGGTATGGCTGTATTATGCAGGGTGATATGGCTGTATTATGGAGGGTGATATGGCTGTATTATGCAGGGTGATATGGCTGTATTATGCAGGGTGATATGGCTGTATTATGCAGGTTGATATGGTATGGCTGTATTATGCAGGGTGATATGGTATGGAGGTATTATGCAGGGTGATACGGTATGGCTGTAACATGCAGGGTGATATGGTATGGCTGTATTATGTAGGGCGGAATTACAGCACCATTAGAAATTCAGCAATTCTTTTCCCCGCCCGCAACCTTTTCCCACAATGCACCAACATTTCAGAGAATTCGACTTTGATAATACCCCTAAATTACCATAGAAATTACAGTTTTACTTTACAGCGTACTTTCTCTTCTCAATCACACAAGACAGGTGTCTCCGTCTTTCTCTCTCTGCCAGACTGAGTGACTCTCGTCCACTGTCACGCCCACCACCACCGCCACACATCAATCTCCCCAGCGCCTGGCATTATGGGTAATATATGTCATCTGAAAGGAGGGAAAAACACATCACTTAGCGACAACATAGGTGTCTCTGTCAGAACAGCCCCAGATCGAGGGACGGAGGGAGTGAGATACGGGGGAGAGAGAGAGAGAGAGAGAGAGAGGATGAATAAAAGAACAGGAGAGCAGAGAAGAGAACACATGCGCTCACATTTATCACCCCCCCCCTGCCTGTCTTCAGCTCCTCATCTGTGGAATGAAACGTGAAAATTATGGGTTATAGGAGGAATAAAAATAATTAAGGAATGTGAAATAAATGAGAGGAAGAAATGGTACTGTAGCCTTGTAACAACCCTCTCCACCTGGAAGGAGGAAGGAATGGAGGGGGAGGGAGGGATGGAGGGAGGAAGGGAGGGGAGGGATGGAAGGAGGAAGGAAGGGAGGGGGACGGGGGAGGGATGGAGGGAGGAAGGGGGGATGGAAGGAGGAAGGAAGGGAGGGGAGGGAGGAAGGGAGGGAGGGGAGGGAGGTGTATGGATAGATAGATGGAGGGAGGTCAGGGAGGGGGAGGGAGGAAGGGAGGGAGGTGTATGGCTAGATAGAGGGAGGTCAGGGAGGGGGAGGGAGGGAGGAAGGGAGGGAGGTGTATGGATAGATAGAGGGAGGTCAGGAGGGGGAGGGAGGGAGGAAGGGAGGGAGGTGTGGATAGATAGATAGATAGAGGGAGGTCAGGGAGGGGGAGGGAGGGAGGAAGGGAGGGAGGGGTATGGATAGATAGATAGAGGGAGGTCAGGGAGGGGGAGGGAGGGAGGAAGGGAGGGAGGTGTATGGATAGATAGATAGAGGGAGGTCAGGGAGGGGGAGGGAGGGAGGAAGGGAGGGGAGGTGTATGGATAGATAGAGGGAGGTCAGGGAGGGGTCAGGGAGGGGAGGGAGGAAGGGAGGGAGGTGTATGGATAGATAGATAGAGGGAGGTCAGGGAGGGGGAGGGAGGAAGGGAGGGAGGTGTATGGATAGATAGATAGAGGGAGGTCAGGGAGGGGGAGGGAGGAAGGAAGGAGGGAGGTGTATGGATAGATAGAGGGAGGTCAGGGAGGGAGGGAGGAAGGAGGGAGGTGTATGGATAGATAGAGGGAGGGAGGAAGGGAGGGAGGTGTATGGATAGATAGAGGGAGGTCAGGGAGGGGGGTCAGGGAGGGGAAGGGAGGAAGGGAGGGAGGTGTATGGATAGATAGATAGAGGGAGGTCACGGAGGGGGAGGGAGGAAGGGAGGGAGGTGTATGGATAGATAGATAGAGGGAGGTCAGGGAGGGGGAGGGAGGAAGGAAGGGAGGGAGGTGTATGGATAGATAGAGGGAGGTCAGGGAGGGGGAGGGAGGAAGGGAGGGAGGTGTATGGATAGATAGAGGGAGGGAGGAAGGGAGGGAGGTGTATGGATAGATAGAGGGAGGGAGGAAGGGAGGGAGGTGTATGGATAGATAGAGGGAGGTCAGGGAGGGGGGTCAGGGAGAGATGGAATGAGGGGGATAGATGGATGGATGGAGGGAGGGAGGGAGAGATGGAAGGATGCAGGGAGGGGGTGGGAGGGAAGGAAGCTGGGAGACCTGGGAGACCTTCCGGAGAGAAGGAAGCGGAGACGCCAACATAGAGGCAGACGTGGCGTTAATGAGATCAAGACGCTGAGCAGCCTGTCCTCCATTCTAAGGGATTATCACCATGGCTATGAACATCTCGCCCCAAACACACAGACACCACACTCTCTGTAATGGTAAATAATAATGAGTTGGAATCCTCTCCTGTCCAGAACTCTTATTCATTCTACAGCAGGTTTGCAAGTTACAAAAAATAAATGAAATGACATTGTAGTATAGATCGATCACATCAACTTCTCCCTCCCCGACACACTCAACCTTCTCCAATTCATCTACCGTCCTGACAGATCCACTGACCACGTAATCAACAATGCACACTGCCCTCACCATTCTGGACAGGGGAAATGCATATGTCAGGATGCTGTTCGTCGACTACAGCTCGACCTTCAATACCATAGTTCCCTCCTCAAAGCTCACAGTCCTCACCACCTCCCTATGCAACTGGGTCCTGGACTTCCTGATGGGCCGCCGCCCAGGTGGGGAAGGTGGTTAACATTACCTCCTTGACACTGATTCTCAACACGGGGGCTCCACAAGGGTGCGTCCTGTGTCCTGTGACATCGACTCTTCAACCTCAGGATGCTGAGAAAATGTGGCCTCTCTCAGAGATCAACACCACCGCCATGAACCACAAGGCTTTACAGAGGGCCCCCAATGGACATTTCCCTGCCCCCACCCCAGAGGAAATGTATCACTGTTACAGTGTTAATATGTATATATATTTACCATTATTACAGTGTTAATATGTATATATTTACCATTGTTACAGTGTTAATATGTATATATTTACCATTGTTACAGTGTTAATATGTATATATTTACCATTGTTACAGTGTTAATATGTATATATATTTACCATTGTTACAGTGTTCATATGTATATATATTTACCATTGTTACAGTGTTCATATGTATATATATTTACCATTGTTACAGTGTTCATATGTATATATATTTACCATTGTTACAGTGTTCATATGTATATATATTTACCATTGTTACAGTGTTAAGTATATATTTCATTTATATTCTTTATTATTTCATGTTGCTTTTGTTTCTCTTTGACCTTCATGGTTGGATCTCAGAGCTTAAGATTTTCCATGTACCATGTAATTATACCTGTAATTATACCTGTAATTATACCATGTAATTATACCATGTAATTATACCATGTAATTATACCTGTAATTATATAATGTAATTATACATGTAATTATACCTGTAATTATATAATGTAATTATACATGTAATTATACATGTAATTATACCTGTAATTATACCTGTAATTATACCTGTAATTATACCTGTAATTATACCTGTAATTATATAATGTAATTATACCTGTAATTATACCTGTAATTATACATGTAATTATACCATGTAATTATACCTGTAATTATACCATGTAATTATACCTGTAATTATACCTGTAATTATACCTGTAATTATACCTGTAATTATATAATGTAATTATACATGTAATTATACCTGTAATTATACCTGTAATTATACCATATAATTATACCTCTAATTATACAATGTAATTATACAATTTAATTATACAATGTATTTATACAATGTAATTATACCTCTAATTATACCTGTAATTATACCTGTAATTATACCTGTAATTATACCATGTAATTATACCATGTAATTATGCCATGTAATTACACCTGTAATTATACCATGTAATTATACCTGTAATTATACCTGCAACTTGTGACTATTAAACTTCTAATCTAAGTACTTTGCTTCATGTTTTTTAAATATTTTGGTATTGTGTTAAATGTCTGCCCTGCCTACATCCTATATAGAGTGCATTGGGAAAGTATTCAGACCCCTTGACCTTTTTACTCATTTAGTTACTTTACTGACTTTTTCTAAAATGGGATTAAATTAATTGTTTTCCTCATCAATCTACACACAATACGGCATAATGACAAAGCAAAAACAGATTTAGACATTTTGGCAAATTTATATAAAAAAAAAAACATAAATACATTATTTACATATGTATTCAGACACTTTGCTATGAAACTCAAACTTGATCTCAGATGCATCCTTCTCCCAATAATCATCCTTGAGATGTTTCTAAAATTTGATTGGAGTCCACCTGTGGTAAATTCAATTGATTGAACATGATTTGGCAAAGCACCCATCTGTCTATATAAGGTCCCACAGCTGACAGTGCACGTCAGAGCAAAAACCAAGCCATAAGGTCGAAGGAATTGTCCGAAGAGCTCTGAGACAGAATTGTCTCGAGGCACAGATCAGGGGAAGGGTACCAAAAAATGTCTGCAGCATTGAAGGTCCTCAAGAACACAGTAGCCTCCATCATTCTTAAATGGAAGAAGGTTGAAACCAGCAAGACTCTTCCTAGAGCTGGCCGCCGGGTTAAACTGAGCGATCGGAGGACAAGGGCCTTGGTCAGGGAGGTGACCAAGAACCCGATGGTCACTCTGACAGAGCTCCAGAGTTCCTCTGTGGAGATGGGAAAACCTTCCAGAAGGACAACTATCTCTGCAGCACTCCACCAATCAGGACTTTATGGTAGAGTGGCCAGACTAAAGACACTATTCAGTAAAGGGTACATGACCTAAAGACACTCTAAAGACTCTCATGACCTAAAGACTGGCACCCAAAGACTCTCAGACCATGGGAAACAAGATTCTCTGGTCTGATGAAACCAAGATTGAACTCTTTGGCCTGAATGCCAAGCGTCACTTTTGGAGAATCTTGCTGTGGGGATGTTTTTCAGAGGCAGGCACTGGGAGACTAGTCAGGATCAAGGCAAAGATGAACAGAGAGAGATCCTTTATGAAAACCTGCTCCAGAGCGCTCAGGACCTCAGACTTGGTCGAAGGTTCACCTTCCAACAGGACAGCGACCCTAAGCACACAGCCAAGACAATGCAGGAGTGGCTTCGGGACAAGTCCCTGAATGTCCTTGAGTGGCCCAACCAGAGCCTGGACTTGAACCCGATCGAACATATCTGGAGAGACCTGAAAATAGCTGTGTAGCGACGCTCCCCATCCAACCTGACAGAGTTTGAGAGGAACTGCAGAGAAGAATGGGAGATACAAATACAGATGCGCCAAGCTTGTAGCATCATACCCAAGAAGACTCGAGGCTGTAATCACTGCCAAAGGTGTGCGGAGGAGAATACTCATCAGAAGAGGGGAGGAGAATACTCGTCAGAAGAGGGGAGGAGAATACTCATCAGAAGAGCGGAGGAGAATACTCGGAGGAGAATACTCGTCAGAAGAGCAGAGGAGAATACTCGGAGGAGAATACTCGTCAGAAGAGCAGAGGAGAATACTTGTCAGAAGGGCAGAGGAGAATACTCATCAGAAGAGGGGAGGAGAATACTCGTCAGAAGAGGGGAGGAGAATACTCGTCAGAAGAGGGGAGGAGAATAATCGTCAGAAGAGGGGAGGAGAATACTCGTCAGAAGAGCGGAGGAGAATACTCGTCAGAAGAGGGGAGGAGAATTCTCATCAGAAGAGGGGAGGAGAATACTCGTCAGAAGAGGGGAGGAGAATACTCATCAGAAGAGGGGAGGAGAATACTCGTCAGAAGAGGGGAGGAGAATACTCGTCAGAAGAGCGGAGGAGAATACTCGTCAGAAGAGCGGACGAGAATACTCGTCAGAAGAGGGGAGGAGAATACTCGTCAGAAGGGGGGGAGGAGAATACTCCTCAGAAGAGGGGAGGAGAATACTCGTCAGAAGAGCAGAGGAGAATACTCGTCAGAAGAGGGGAGGAGAATACTCGTCAGAAGAGGGGAGGAGAATACTCATCAGAAGAGGGGAGGAGAATACTTGTCAGAAGAGGGGAGGAGAATACTCGTCAGAAGAGGGGAGGAGAATACTCGTCAGAAGAGGGGAGGAGAATACTCATCAGAAGAGGGGAGGAGAATACTCGTCAGAAGAGGGGAGGAGAATACTCGTCAGAAGAGGGGAGGAGAATACTTGTCAGAAGAGGGGAGGAGAATACTCGTCAGAAGAGGGAGGAGAATACTCATCAGAAGAGGGGAGGAGAATACTCGTCAGAAGAGGGGAGGAGAATACTCGTCAGAAGAGCAGAGGAGAATACTCGTCAGAAGAGGGGAGGAGAATACTTGGAGGAGAATACTCGTCAGAAGAGCAGAGGAGAATACTCGCCAGAAGAGGGGAGGAGAATACTCGTCAGAAGAGGGGAGGAGAATACTCGTCAGAAGAGGGGAGGAGAATACTCGTCAGAAGAGGGAGGAGAATACTTGTCAGAAGAGGGAGGAGAATACTCGTCAGAAGAGGGAGGAGAATACTCATCAGAAGAGGGAGGAGAATACTTGTCAGAAGAGGGAGGAGAATACTCGTCAGAAGAGGGAGGAGAATACTCGTCAGAAGAGGGGAGGAGAATACTCGTCAGAAGAGGGGAGGAGAATACTGGTCAGAAGAGGGGAGGAGAATACTCGTCAGAAGAGGGGAGGAGAATACTCGGAGGAGAATACTCGTCAGAAGAGCAGAGGAGAATACTCGTCAGAAGAGGGGAGGAGAATACTCGTCAGAAGAGGGGAGGAGAATACTCGTCAGAAGAGGGGAGGAGAATACTTGTCAGAAGAGGGGAGGAGAATACTCGTCAGAAGAGGGGAGGAGAATACTCGTCAGAAGAGGGGAGGAGAATACTCGTCAGAAGAGGGGAGGAGAATACTTGTCAGAAGAGGGGAGGAGAATACTCGTCAGAAGAGGGGAGGAGAATACTCATCAGAAGAGGGGAGGAGAATACTTGTCAGAAGAGGGAGGAGAATACTCGTCAGAAGAGGGGAGGAGAATACTCGTCAGAAGAGGGAGGAGAATACTGTCAGAAGAGGGAGGAGAATACTCGTCAGAAGAGGGAGGAGAATACTCGTCAGAAGAGGGAGGAGAATACTCATCAGAAGAGGGGAGGAGAATACTTGTCAGAAGAGGGGAGGAGAATACTCGTCAGAAGAGGGAGGAGAATACTCATCAGAAGAGGGGAGGAGAATACTTGTCAGAAGAGGGGAGGAGAATACTCTGGTCAGAAGGGGGAGGAGAATACTCGTCAGAAGAGGGGAGGAGAATACTCACAGAAGAGGGAGGAGAATACTCATCAGAAGAGGGGAGGAGAATACTCGTCAGAAGAGGGGAGGAGAATACTCGCCAGAAGAGGGAGGAGAATACTCGCCAGAAGAGGGGAGGAGAATACTCGTCAGAAGAGGGGAGGAGAATACTCGACAGAAGAGGGAGGAGAATACTCGTCAGAAGAGGGGAGGAGAATACTTGTCAGAAGAGGGAGGAGAATACTCATCAGAAGAGGGGAGGAGAATACTGTCAGAAGAGGGAGGAGAATACTCATCAGAAGAGGGGAGGAGAATACTTGTCAGAAGAGGGGAGGAGAATACTCATCAGAAGAGGGGAGGAGAATACTCGTCAGAAGAGGGGAGGAGAATACTCGGCCAGAAGAGGGGAGGAGAATACTCGCAGAAGAGGGGAGGAGAATACTTGTCAGAAGGGGAGGAGAATACTCGCCAGAAGAGGGGAGGAGAATACTCGGAGGAGAATACTCCGTCAGAAGAGCAGAGGAGAATACTCGTCAGAAGAGGGGAGGAGAATACTCGTCAGAAGAGGGGAGGAGAATACTCGTCAGAAGAGGGGAGGAGAATACTTGTCAGAAGAGCAGAGGAGAATACTCGTCAGAAGAGGGGAGGAGAATACTTGGAGGAGAATACTCGTCAGAAGAGCAGAGGAGAATACTCGTCAGAAGAGGGGAGGAGAATACTCGTCAGAAGAGGGGAGGAGAATACTCGTCAGAAGAGGGGAGGAGAATACTCGTCAGAAGAGGGGAGGAGAATACTTGTCAGAAGAGGGGAGGAGAATACTCGTCAGAAGAGGGGAGGAGAATACTCATCAGAAGAGGGGAGGAGAATACTTGTCAGAAGAGGGGAGGAGAATACTCGTCAGAAGAGGGGAGGAGAATACTCGTCAGAAGAGGGGAGGAGAATACTCGTCAGAAGAGGGGAGGAGAATACTTGTCAGAAGAGGGGAGGAGAATACTCGTCAGAAGAGGGGAGGAGAATACTCGGAGGAGAATACCCGTCAGAAGAGCAGAGGAGAATGCTCGCAGAAGAGCGGGAGGAGAATACTGCCAGAAGAGGGGAGGAGAATACTTGTCAGAAGAGGGGAGGAGAATACTCGTCAGAAGAGGGGAGGAGAATACTCGTCAGAAGAGGGGAGTGAGAATACTCGTCAGAAGAGGGGAGGAGAATACTTGTCAAAGAGGGGAGGAGAATACTGTGAAGAGGGAGGAGAATACCATCAGAAGAGGGAGGAGAATACTTGTCATGAAGAGGGGAGGAGAATACTCGTCAGAAGAGGGGAGGAGAATACTCGTCAGAAGAGGGAGGAGAATAGCAGAGGGAGGAGAATACTGCCAGAAGAGGGGAGGAGAATACTCATCAGAAGAGGGGAGGAGAATACTTGTCAGAAGAGGGAAGACTCATCAGAAGAGGGAGGAGAATACTCATCAGAAGAGGGGAGGAGAATACTTGTCAGAAGAGGGGAGGAGAATATCAGAAGGGGGGAGGAGAATACTGGTCAGAAGAGGGGAGGAGAATAGCCAGAAGAGGGGAGGAGAATACTCATCAGAAGAGGGGAGGAGAATACTCGTCAGAAGAGGGGAGGAGAATACTCGTCAGAAGAGGGAGGAGAATACTCGTCAGAAGAGGGGAGGAGAATACTGGTCAGAAGAGGAGGAGAATACTCATCAGAAGAGGGGAGGAGAATACTAGATCAGAAGAGGGGAGGAGAATACTCACAGAAGAGGGGAGGAGAATACTCACAGAGGGGAGGAGAATACTTGTCAGAAGAGGGGAGGAGAATACTCGTCAGAAGAGGGAGGAGAATTCTCAGAAGAGGGGAGGAGAATACTTGTCAGAAGAGGAGGAGAATACTCAGAAGGGGGGAGGAGAATACTCGTCAGAAGAGGGGAGGAGAATACTCAGAAGAGGGGAGGAGAATACCATCAGAAGAGGGAGGAGAATACTCTCAGAAGAGGGGGAGGAGAATACTCAGAAGAGGGGAGGAGAATACTCAGAAGAGGGGGAGAAATGTCAGAAGAGGGAGGAGAATATCAGAAGAGCAGAGGAGAATACTTGGCCAGAAGAGGGAGGAGAATACTCGTCAGAAGAGGGGAGGAGAATACTCGTCAGAAGAGGGGAGGAGAATACTCATCAGAAGAGGAGGAGAATACTAGTCAGAAGAGGAGGAGAATACCATCAGAAGAGGAGGAGAATACTTGTCAGAAGAGGAGGAGAATACTCATCAGAAGAGGGAGGAGAATACCTCAGAAGAGGGGAGGAGAATACTCATCAGAAGAGGGGAGGAGAATACTCAGAAGAGGAGGAGAATACTCACAGAAGAGGGGAGGAGAATACTTGTCAGAAGAGGGAGGAGAATACCTCGTCAGAAGAGGGGAGGAGAATACTCATCAGAAGAGGGGAGGAGAATACCATCAGAAGAGGGGAGGAGAATAATTATCAGAAGAGGAGGAGAATACTCGTCAGAAGAGGGGAGGAGTCAGAAGAGGGGAGGAGAATACTCGTCAGAAGAGGGGAGAGAATATGCCAGAAGAGGGGAGGAGAATACCCAGAAGAGGGAGGAGAATACTCGCCAGAAGAGGGGAGGAGAATACTGCCGTAATTTCTTACTTTAAAGTGATCTTCTTAATTTCTCATGTGTTTTTGTTCAACCTTCTTATTTTTGTGCTACATTGATATTGACTACTGCATCGTTGGGTTGGGAAGCATGCACGTTACATTTCAACTTAAAACCTGAAGCTATATATAGACAATGTTGACAGCCTGAGGGAAAGTCTAACTCATAGAGACAAGAGAAGACGTCATCAGTGATCATGATTCTGTCACTTTGTGACACCTGATTATCTCAAGAAAATACATTTGATTGATAGATTGATAAGGAACATGTAACCTGACAAGGATTTATCCAGGGACCATCTGACTTGATCTGTACAGGAGGAACTGGAACCTACTCTGTAAAACATCATATATATATATATTTACATCTCTGTAACATCAGTCAGTCCCAGGACTCCTTGAGCTCTTCAATCATTCACTACATTTACAGCAGGAGGAGTGTGTGTGTGTGTGTGTCGGAGAGAGCTAGAGGGATGGGAGAGGGATGGAAGGGAAAGAGGGAGTAGAGGGAGAGAGAGAGAGGGGGTAGAGACAGAGAGAGGGGGAGTAGAGAGAGAGAGAGAGAGGATGAGAAGATGAGCTACCACATATTTCAGCATGTTTTTACAAAAATATAGATTTAGAATTAGATAAACTTAGATTTTTCGGCAAGGACAGTGGCCTCCCGGGGAACAGTGGGTTAAATACCTTGTTCAGGGGCAGAACGACAGATTCTTGTCAGCTCTGGGATTTGATCTAGCAACCTTTCGGTTACTGGACCAACACCCTAACCACTAGGCTACCTACCACCCCGCAATACAGTACCCTCTGGATGTAAAAAATGACAAGGCACGAAGAAGATAAATAAGCCCATTATGAAAAAACAAAAAGACACTTTTTGTTTCTTTATCTTTCACACATCCCTGTTTTTTAACACTCTGTTAGCGATGGGTGGAGACTCAGGATATTAGACAACCAGGACCAGCCAATGTCATCTGTACAAGTCTGAAACAGTAATGGTACAGGGCAACATCAAACGGTTTCAGCTGGACTTTCACATAATCAAAAGAGATAAGCTCTCTTGAGAAATATAATCCCCCACCATGAGCGTGTGTCAGACCAAATCCATTCATTATACCCCACAGATGGAGAGTCAACCTCCCAGCACAGAACACTACTCCCCTCATTGAAATGAAGGATTAATTCACCCAGCTGGAGGTAAGGTAGGTGGAGCTGGAAATGCAGGAGAACACACTCCAGTCAGCACAAAAACAACACCCGCTTAACCAGACTCAGAGAGCTGGAGGTGGAGAGAGACATATCTGCAACTCTGGACAGTGGTGAGACAACATCAACAGGAGAAAGAGTCGGAGCAGGAGAAGAACAGAACACTAGAGGTGAGAATGATGACGTGTAACAGCTGGAGAGAAGGCGGCGGAACAGCCCACCTCCGACCCTGACATCACAGCAGGACAGACAGATCTAGAACCACAAGCCCAGGGGATCCCACCCCATCAGGGCTCCCCTCCTGTCAGCCACCTGGATAGCCCTCCCCCGACTCCCACTGAGTCCCTACCAGGTGTGAAACAGGGACGGGACTCAGGGGGGTATGCTAATTTGGTATAGAGCAGACCTAACTCACTCTTTTAAATTAATCAAAACAGGAACATTTTACATTTGGCTGGACATTCAAAATGAAATGATCTCAACAGAGAAAAATGTCCTCCTGTGTGCTACCTATATCCCCCCACTAGAATCCCCATACTTTAATGAAGACAGCTTCTCCATCCTGGAGGGGGAAATCAATCATTTCCAGGCCCAGGGACTAGACTGTTACGGCCTAAATTCCAGAACCGGACAAGAACCTGACACCCTGAGCACACAGGGGGACAAACACCTATGATTGTGGACTTCAGGAAACAGCAGAGGGAACTTCCCCCTATCCACATCGATGGAACAGTAGTGGAGAGGGTAGCAAGTTTTAAGTTCCTTGGCATACACATCACAGACAAACTGAATTGGTCCACCCACACAGACAGCATCGTGAAGAAGGCGCCGCTTCAACCTCAGGAGGCTGAAGAAATTTGGCTTGTCACCAAAAGCACACACAAACTTCTACAGATGCACAATCGAGAGCATCCTGGCGGGCTGTATCACCGCCTGGTACGGCAACTGCTCCGCCCACAACCGTAAGGCTCTCCAGAGGGTAGTGAGGTCTGCACAACGCATCACCGGGGGCAAACTACCTGCCCTCCAGGACACCTACACCACCCGATGTCACAGGAAGGCCATAAAGATCATCAAGGACAACAACCACCCGAGCCACTGCCTGTTCACCCCGCTATCATCCAGAAGGCGAGGTCAGTACATGTGCATCAAAGCTGGGACTGAGAGACTGAAAAACAGCTTCTATCTCAAGGCCATCAGACTGTTAAACAGCCACCACTAACATTGAGTGGCTGCTGCCAAACACACTGACACTGACACTGATCTCAGCTCCAGCCACTTTAATAATGGGAATTGATGTGGAAATTAGGTAAAATATAATCACTAGCCACTTTAAACAATGCTACCTAATATAATGTTACATACCCTACATTATTCATCTCTCCTTATGCATACGTATATACTGTACTCTATATCATTTCTCCACTGCATCCTTATGTAATGGCACGTATCACTAGTCACTTTAAATATGCCACTTTGTTTACACATACTCATCTCATATGTATATACTGTACTCGATACCATCTACTGTATCTTGCCTATGCTGCTCTGTACCATCACTCATTCATATATCGTTATGTACATATTCTTTATCCCCTTACACTGTGTATAAGACAGTCGTTTTGGAATTGTTAGTTAGATTACTGCATTGTCGGAACTAGAAGCACAAGCATTTCGCTACACTCGCATTAACATCTGCTAACCATGTGACAAATAACATTTGATTTAATTTGATTTGAAGACGAGGTCAGTACAGGTGCATCAAAGCTGGGACCGAGAGACTGAAAAACAGCTTCTATCTCAAGGCCATCAGACTGTTAAACAGCCACCACTAACATTGAGTGGCTGCTGCCAACACACTGACTCATATATCTTTATGTACATATTCTTTATCCCCTTACACTTGTGTGTATAAGACAGTAGTTTAGGAATTGTTAGTTAGATTACTTGTTGGTTATTACTGCATTGTCGGAACTAGAAGCACAAGCATTTCGCTACACTCGCATTAACATCTGCTAACCATGTG
>NW_027037396.1:0-19255 GCF_034236695.1 Oncorhynchus nerka
AGAGACAGAGAGAGAGAGAGAGAGAGAGAGAGAGAGAGAGAGAGAGAGAGAGAGAGAGAGAGTGAGAGAGAGAGGAGAGAGGGAGAGGAGAGAAAGCAGGAGAGAGACAGAGAGACAGGAGAGAGAGGACAAGGAGAGAGTAGAGAGAGAGAGAGAGAGAGAGAGACAGAGAGAGAGAGAGAGAGAGAGAGAATCATTGATATGATAGTGTGAGTTGAGTTCTGTACGTTGGGTCATGTAAATTAGAACAGGGTTGAAGATAATAATCACTTCTATGTCTGCAGTGTTAAAGCTTACTGCAGTTGCATATAACCTGTAGTGGGATACAGTTTGCCAATGTTTAAATCAAATCAAATTGTATTTGTCACATGCGCCGAATACAACAGGTGTAAACCTTAGTGAAAAGCTTAGTTACAAGCCCTTAACGAACAAAAATATAAAAATAAGTGTTAAGTAAAATAATAGATAAGTAGAAAATAAAAAATAGCAGCAGTAAAATAACAATAGCGAGGCTATATACAGGGTATTACGGTACAGAGTCAATGTGGAGGCTATATACAGGGTATTACGGTACAGAGTCAATGTGGAGGCTATATACAGGGTATTACGGTACAGAGTCAATGAAGAGGCTATATACAGGGTATTACGGTACAGAGTCAATGTGGAGGCTATATACAGGGTATTACGGTACAGAGTCAATGTGGAGGCTATATACAGGGTATTACGGTACAGAGTCAATGTGGAGGCTATATACAGGGTATTACGGTACAGAGTCAATGAAGAGGCTATATACAGGGTATTACGGTACAGAGTCAATGTGGAGGCTATATACAGGGTATTACGGTACAGAGTCAATGTGGAGGCTATATACAGGGTATTACGGTACAGAGTCAATGTGGAGGCTATATACAGGGTATTACGGTACAGAGTCAATGAAGAGGCTATATACAGGGTATTACGGTACAGAGTCAATGTGGAGGCTATATACAGGGTATTACGGTACAGAGTCAATGTGGAGGCTATATACAGGGTGTTCGGTACAGAGTCAATGTGGAGGCTATATACAGGGTATTCGGTACAGAGTCAATGTGGAGGCTATATACAGGGTATTACGGTACAGAGTCAATGTGAGGCTATACAGGGTATTACGGTACAGAGTCAATGTGGAGGCTATATATACAGGGTGTTACGGTACAGAGTCAATGTGGAGACTATATACAGGGTATTACGGTACAGAGTCAATGTGGAGGCTATATACAGGGTGTTACGGTACAGAGTCAATGTGGAGGCTATATACAGGGTATTACGGTACAGAGTCAATGTGGAGGCTATATACAGGGTATTACGGTGCAAGTCAATGTGGGCTATATACAGGGTGTTACGGTACAGAGTCAATGTGGAGGCTATATACAGGGTGTTACGGTACAGAGACAATGTGGAGGCTATATACAGGGTGTTACGGTACAGAGTCAATGTGGAGGCTATATACAGGTATTACGGTACAGAGTCAATGTGGAGGCTATATACAGGGTGTTCGGTACAGAGTCAATGTGGAGGCTATATACAGGGTATTACGGTACAGAGTCAATGTGGAGGCTATATACAGGGTGTTACGGTACAGAGTCAATGTGGAGGCTATATACAGAGGTGTTACGGTACAGAGTCAATGTGGAGGCTATATACAGGGTGTTACGGTACAGAGTCAATGTGGAGGCTATATACAGGGTGTTACGGTACAGAGTCAATGTAGGAGGCTATACAGGAATTACGGTACAGAAGTCAATGTGGAGGCTATATGCAGGGTATTACGTACAGAGTCAATGTGGAGGCTATATACAGGGTATTACGGTACAGAGTCAATGTGGAGGCTATATACAGGGTATTACGGTACAGAGTCAATGTGGAGGCTATATACAGAGGTATTACGGTACAGAGTCAATGTGGAGGCTATATACAGGGTATTACGGTACAGAGTCAATGTGGAGGCTATATACAGGGTATTACGGTACAGAGTCAATGTGGAGGCTATATACAGGGTATTGCGGTACGGTCAATGTGGAGGCTATATACAGGGTGTTACGGTACAGAGTCAATGTGGAGGCTATATACAGAAGAATTGTGCGGTACAGAGTCAATGTGGAGGATATATACAGGGTGTTACGGTACAGAGTCAATGTGGAGGCTATATACAGGGTGTTGCGGTACAGAGTCAATGTGGAAGCTATATACAGGTGTTACGGTACAGAGTCAATGTGGAGGCTATATACAGGGTGTTACGGTACAGAGTCAATGTGGAGGCTATATACAGAGGTATTACGGTACAGAGTCAATGTGGAGGCTATGAGGTATTACGGTACAGAGTCAATGTGGAGGCTATATACGAAGGTATTACGGTACAGAGTCAATGTGGAGGCTATATACAGGGTATTACGGTACAGAGTCAATGTGGAGAGCTATATACAGGGTGTTAAATTTACCAGAGTCAATGTGCTATATACAGAATTACGGTACAGAGTCAATGGCTATATACAGGGTGATGCAGTACAGGGGTATGTGGAGAGCTATATACAGGGTATTTACGGTACAGAGTGTGTAGAGCTATATACAGGGTGTTTACGGTACAGAGTCAATGTGGAGGCTATATACAGGGTGTTACGGTACAGAGTCAATGTGGAGGCTATGCAGAGGTATTACGGTACAGAGTCAATGTGGAGGCTATATACAGGGTATTACGGTACAGAGTCAATGTGGAGGCTATATACAGGGTGTTACGGTACAGAGTCAATGTAGGCTATATACAGGGTGTTACGGTACAGAGTCAATGTGGAGGCTATACAGGGTGTTGCGGTACAGAGTCAATGTGGAGGCTATATACAGGGTGTTACGGTACAGAGTCAATGTAGGCTATATACAGGGTGTTACGGTACAGAGTCAATGTGGAGGCTATATACAGGGTATTACGGTACAGAGTCAATGTGGAGGCTATATACAGGGTACGGTACAGAGTCAATGTGGAGGCTATACAGGGTGTTACGGTACAGAGTCAATGTGGAGGCTATATACAGGGTGTTACGGTACAGAGTCAATGTATGAGGCTATATACAGGGTGTTACGGTACAGGTCAATGTGGAGGCTATATACAGGGTATTACGGTACAGAGTCAATGTGGAGGCTATATACAGGAGTGATGCGGTACAGGTCAATGTGGAGGCAATAGACAGGGTATTACGGTACAGAGTCAATGTGGAGGCTATATACAGGGTATTACGGTACAGAGTCAATGTGGAGGCTATATATACAGGATATTACGGTACAGAGTCAATGTGGAGGCTATATACAGGGTGTTACGGTACAGAGACAATGTGGAGGCTATATACAGGGTGTTACGGTACAGAGTCAATGTGGAGGCTATATACAGGGTTTTACGGTACAGAGTCAATGTGGAGGCTATATACAGGGTGTTACGGTACAGAGTCAATGTGGAGGCTATATACAGGGTGTTACGGTACAGAGTCAATGTGGAGCTATATACAGGGTATTACGGTACAGAGTCAATGTGGAGGCTATATACAGGGTGTTACGGTACAGAGTCAATGTGGAGGCTATATACAGGGTATTTCGGTACAGAGTCAATGTGGAGGCTAAATACAGGGTGTTACGGTACAGAGTCAATGTGGAGGCTATATACAGGGTGTTACGGTACAGAGTCAATGTGGAGGCTATATACAGGGTGTTACGGTACAGAGTCAATGTGGAGGCTATATACAGGGTGTTACGGTACAGAGTCAATGTGGAGGCTATATACAGGGTGTTACGGTACAGAGTCAATGTGGAGGCTATATACAGGGTGTTAAAGTACAGAGTCAATGTGGAGGCTATATACAGGGTATTACGGTACAGAGTCAATGTGGAGCTATATACAGGGTACGGTACAGAGTCAATGTGGAGGCTATACAGGGTATTACGGTACAGAGTCAATGTGGAGGCTATATACAGGGTTTACGGTACAGAGTCAATGTGGAGGCTATATACGGACATTACGGTACAGAGTCAATGTGGAGGATATATACAGGGTATTTGCGGTACAGAGTCAATGTGGAGGCTATATACAGGGTGTTACGGTACAGAGTCAATGTGGAGGCTATACAGGGTGTTACGGTACAGAGTCAATGTGGAGGCTATATATACAGGGTGTTACGGTACAGAGTCAATGTGGAGGCTATATACAGGTATTACGGTACAGAGTCAATGTGGAGGCTATATACAGGGTATTACGGTACAGAGTCAATGTGGAGGCTATATACAGGGTATTGCGGTACAGAGTCAATGTGGAGGCTATATACAGGGTATTACGGTGCAGAGTCAATGTGGAGGATATATACAGGGTGTTACGGTACAGAGTCAATGTGGAGGCTATATACAGGGTGTTTACGGTACAGAGTCAATGTGGAGGCTATATACAGGGTGTTACGGTACAGAGTCAATGTGGAGGCTATATACAGGGTGTTACGGTACAGAGTCAATGTGGAGGCTATACAGGGTGTTACGGTACAGAGTCAATGTGGAGGCTATATACAGGGTGTTACGGTACAGAGTCAATGTGGAGGCTATATACAGGGTATTACGGTACAGAGTCAATGTAGGCTATATACAGGGTATTACGGTACAGAGTCAATGTGGAGGCTATATACAGGGTGTTACGGTACAGAGTCAATGTGGAGGCTATATACAGGGTGTTACGGTACAGAGTCAATGTGGAGGCTATATACAGGGTGTTACGGTACAGAGTCAATGTGGAGGCTATATACAGGGTGTTGCGGTACAGAGTCAATGTGGAGGCTATATACAGGGTGTTACGGTACAGAGTCAATGTGGAGGCTATATACAGGGTGTTACGGTACAGAGTCAATGTGGAGGCTATATACAGGGTATTACGGTACAGAAGTCAATGTGGAGGCTATATACAGGGTATTTACGGTACAGAGTCAATGTGGAGGCTATATACAGGGTGTTACGGTACAGAGTCAATGTAGAGGCTATATACAGGGTGTTACGGTACAGAGTCAATGTGGGAGGCTATATACAGGTATTACGGTACAGAGTCAATGTGGAGGCTATATACAGGGTATTACGGTACAGAGTCAATGTGGAGGCTATAGACAGGGTATTACGGTACAGAGTCAATGTGGAGGCTATATACAGGGTATTACGGTACAGAGTCAATGTGGAGGCTAAATACAGGGTATTACGGTACAGAGTCAATGTGGAGGCTATATACAGGGTGTTACGGTACAGGAGACAATGTGGAGGCTATATACAGGGTGTTACGGTACAGAGTCAATGTGGAGGCTATATACAGGGTTTTTACGGTACAGAGTCAATGTGGAGGCTATATACAGGGTATTACGGTACAGAGTCAATGTGGAGGCTATATACAGGGTATTACGGTACAGAGTCAATGTGGAGGCTATATACAGGTATTACGGTACAGAGTCAATGTGGAGGCTATATACAGGAGTATTACGGTACAGAGTCAATGTGGAGGCTATATACAGGGTATTACGGTACAGAGTCAATGTGGAGGCTATATACAGGGTATTACGGTACAGAGTCAATGTGGAGGCTATATACAGGGTATTACGGTACAGAGTCAATGTGGAGGCTATATACAGGGTATTACAGGTACAGAGTCAATGTGGAGGCTATATACGGGTACTACGGTACAGAGTCAATGTGGAGGCTATATACAGGGGTGTTACGGTACAGAGTCAATGTGGAGGCTATATACAGGGTATTACGGTACAGAGTCAATGTGGAGGATATATACAGGGTGTTACGGTACAGAGTCAATGTGGAGGCTATATACAGGGTGTTACGGTACAAGAGTCAATGTGGAGGCTATATACAGGGTGTTACGGTACAGAGTCAATGTGGAGGCTATATACAGGGTGTTACGGTACAGAGTCAATGTGGAGGCTATATACAGGGTATTACGGTACAGAGTCAATGTGGAGGCTATATACAGGGTATTACGGTACAAGTCAATGTGGAGGCTATATATACAGGGTATTACGGTACAGAGTCAATGTGGAGGCTATATACAGGGTATTACGGTACAGAGTCAATGTGGAGGCTATATACAGGTTGTTACGGTACAGAGTCAATGTGGAGGCTATATACAGGGTGTTACGGTACAGAGTCAATGTGGAGGCTATATACAGGGTGTTACGGTACAGAGTCAATGTGGAGGCTATATACAGGGTGTTACGGTACAGAGTCAATGTGGAGGCTATATACAGGGTGTTACGGTACAGAGTCAATGTGGAGGCTATATACAGGGTGTTACGGTACAGAGTCAATGTGGAGGCTATATACAGGGTATTACGGTACAGAGTCAATGTGGAGGCTATATACAGGGTATTACGGTACAGAGTCAATGTGGAGGCTATATACAGGGTGTTACGGTACAGAGTCAATGTGGAGGCTATATACAGGGTGTTACGGTACAGAGTCAATGTGGAGGCTATATACAGGGTGTTACGGTACAGAGTCAATGTGGAGGCTATATACAGGGTGTTACGGTACAGAGTCAATGTGGAGCTATATACAGGGTGTTACGGTACAGAGTCAATGTGGAGGCTATATACAGGGTATTACGGTACAGAGTCAATGTGGAGCTATATACAGGGTATTACGGTACAGAGTCAATGTGGAGGCTATATACAGGGTGTTACGGTACAGAGTCAATGTGGAGGCTATATACAGGGTGTTACGGTACAGAGTCAATGTAGAGGCTATATACAGGGTGTTACGGTACAGAGTCAATGTAGAGGCTATATACAGGGTGTTACGGTACAGAGTCAATGTGGAGGCTATATACAGGGTATTACGGTACAGAGTCAATGTGGAGGCTATATACAGGGTATTACGGTACAGAGTCAATGTGGAGGCAATAGACAGGGTATTACGGTACAGAGTCAATGTGGAGGCTATATACAGGGTATTACGGTACAGAGTCAATGTGGAGGCTATATACAGGATATTACGGTACAGAGTCAATGTGGAGGCTATATACAGGGTGTTACGGTACAGAGACAATGTGGAGGCTATATACAGGGTGTTACGGTACAGAGTCAATGTGGAGGCTATATACAGGGTTTTACGGTACAGAGTCAATGTGGAGGCTATATACAGGGTGTTACGGTACAGAGTCAATGTGGAGGCTATATACAGGGTGTTACGGTACAGAGTCAATGTGGAGGCTATATACAGGGTATTACGGTACAGAGTCAATGTGGAGGCTATATACAGGGTGTTACGGTACAGAGTCAATGTGGAGGCTATATACAGGGTATTTCGGTACAGAGTCAATGTGGAGGCTAAATACAGGGTGTTACGGTACAGAGTCAATGTGGAGGCTATATACAGGGTGTTACGGTACAGAGTCAATGTGGAGGCTATATACAGGGTGTTACGGTACAGAGTCAATGTGGAGGCTATATACAGGGTGTTACGGTACAGAGTCAATGTGGAGGCTATATACAGGGTGTTACGGTACAGAGTCAATGTGGAGGCTATATACAGGGTGTTAAAGTACAGAGTCAATGTGGAGGCTATATACAGGGTATTACGGTACAGAGTCAATGTGGAGGCTATATACAGGGTATTACGGTACAGAGTCAATGTGGAGGCTATATACAGGGTATTACGGTACAGAGTCAATGTGGAGGCTATATACAGGGTGTTACGGTACAGAGTCAATGTGGAGGCTATATACAGGGTATTACGGTACAGAGTCAATGTGGAGGATATATACAGGGTGTTACGGTACAGAGTCAATGTGGAGGCTATATACAGGGTGTTACGGTACAGAGTCAATGTGGAGGCTATATACAGGGTGTTACGGTACAGAGTCAATGTGGAGGCTATATACAGGGTGTTACGGTACAGAGTCAATGTGGAGGCTATATACAGGGTGTTACGGTACAGAGTCAATGTGGAGGCTATATACAGGGTGTTACGGTACAGAGTCAATGTGGAGGCTATATACAGGGTATTACGGTACAGAGTCAATGTGGAGGCTATATACAGGGTGTTACGGTACAGAGTCAATGTGGAGGCTATATACAGGGTGTTACGGTACAGAGTCAATGTGGAGGCTATATACAGGGTGTTACGGTACAGAGTCAATGTGGAGGCTATATACAGGGTGTTACGGTACAGAGTCAATGTGGAGGCTATATACAGGGTGTTACGGTACAGAGTCAATGTGGAGGCTATATACAGGGTGTTACGGTACAGAGTCAATGTGGAGGCTATATACAGGGTGTTACGGTACAGAGTCAATGTGGAGGCTATATACAGGGTATTACGGTACAGAGTCAATGTGGAGGCTATATACAGGGTGTTACGGTACAGAGTCAATGTGGAGGCTATATACAGGGTGTTACGGTACAGAGTCAATGTAGAGGCTATATACAGGGTGTTACGGTACAGAGTCAATGTGGAGGCTATATACAGGGTATTACGGTACAGAGTCAATGTGGAGGCTATATACAGGGTATTACGGTACAGAGTCAATGTGGAGGCTATAGACAGGGTATTACGGTACAGAGTCAATGTGGAGGCTATATACAGGGTATTACGGTACAGAGTCAATGTGGAGGCTAAATACAGGGTATTACGGTACAGAGTCAATGTGGAGGCTATATACAGGGTGTTACGGTACAGAGACAATGTGGAGGCTATATACAGGGTGTTACGGTACAGAGTCAATGTGGAGGCTATATACAGGGTGTTACGGTACAGAGTCAATGTGGAGGCTATATACAGGGTGTTACGGTACAGAGTCAATGTGGAGGCTATATACAGGGTGTTACGGTACAGAGTCAATGTGGAGGCTATATACAGGGTTTTACGGTACAGAGTCAATGTGGAGGCTATATACAGGGTGTTACGGTACAGAGTCAATGTGGAGGCTATATACAAGGGTGTTACGGTACAGAGTCAATGTGGAGGCTATATACAGGGTGTTACGGTACAGAGTCAATGTGGAGGCTATATACAGGTGTTACGGTACAGAGTCAATGTGGAGGCTATATACAGGGTGTTACGGTACAGAGTCAATGTGGAGGCTATATACAGGGTGTTACGGTACAGAGTCAATGTGGAGGCTATATACAGGGTGTTACGGTACAGAGTCAATGTGGAGGTTATATACAGGGTGTTACGGTACAGAGTCAATGTGGAGGCTATATACAGGGTGTTACGGTACAGAGTCAATGTGGAGGCTATATACAGGGTGTTACGGTACAGAGTCAATGTGGAGGCTATATACAGGGTGTTACGGTACAGAGTCAATGTGGAGGCTATATACAGGGTGTTACGGTACAGAGTCAATGTGGAGGTTATATACAGGGTGTTACGGTACAGAGTCAATGTGGAGGCTATATACAGGGTGTTACGGTACAGAGTCAATGTGGAGGATATATACAGGGTGTTACGGTACAGAGTCAATGTGGAGGCTATATACAGGGTGTTACGGTACAGAGTCAATGTGGAGGCTATATACAGGGTATTACGGTACAGAGTCAATGTGGAGGCTATATACAGGGTGTTACGGTACAGAGTCAATGTGGAGGCTATATACAGGGTGTTACGGTACAGAGTCAATGTGGAGGCTATATACAGGGTGTTACGGTACAGAGTCAATGTGGAGGCTATATACAGGGTGTTACGGTACAGAGTCAATGTGGAGGCTATATACAGGGTGTTACGGTACAGAGTCAATGTGGAGGCTATATACAGGGTGTTACGGTACAGAGTCAATGTGGAGGCTATATACAGGGTGTTACGGTACAGAGTCAATGTGGAGGCTATATACAGGGTGTTACGGTACAGAGTCAATGTGGAGGCTATATGCAAGGGTGTTACGGTACAGAGTAAATGTGGAGGATATATACAGGGTGTTACGGTACAGAGTCAATGTGGAGGCTATATACAGGGTGTTACGGTACAGAGTCAATGTGGAGGCTATATACAGGGTGTTACGGTACAGAGTCAATGTGGAGGCTATATACAGGGTATTACGGTACAGAGTCAATGTGGAGGCTATATACAGGGTGTTACGGTACAGAGTCAATGTGGAAGCTATATACAGGGTGTTACGGTACAGAGTCAATGTGGAAGCTATATACAGGGGGTACCGGTGCAGAGTCAATGTGGAGGCTATATACAGGGTGTTACGGTACAGAGTCAATGTGGAGGCTATATACAGGGTGTTACGGTACAGAGTCAATGTGGAGGATATATACAGGGTGTTACGGTACAGAGTCAATGTGGAGGCTATATACAGGATGTTACGGTACAGAGTCAATGTGGAGGCTATATACAGGGTATTACGGTACAGAGTCAATGTGGAGGCTATATACAGGGTGTTACGGTACAGAGTCAATGTGGAGGCTATATACAGGGTGTTACGGTACAGAGTCAATGTGGAGGCTATATACAGGGTGTTACGGTACAGAGTCAATGTGGAGGCTATATACAGGGTGTTACGGTACAGAGTCAATGTGGAGGCTATATACAGGGTGTTACGGTACAGAGTCAATGTGGAGGCTATATACAGGGTGTTACGGTACAGAGTAAATGTGAGGCTATATACAGGGTGTTACGGTACAGAGTCAATGTGGAGGCTATATACAGGGTGTTACGGTACAGAGTCAATGTGGAGGCTATATACAGGGTGTTACGGTACAGAGTCAATGTGGAGGCTATATACAGGGTGTTACGGTACAGAGTAAATGTGGAGGATATATACAGGGTGTTACGGTACAGAGTCAATGTGGAGGCTATATACAGGGTGTTACGGTACAGAGTCAATGTGGAGGCTATATACAGGGTGTTACGGTACAGAGTCAATGTGGAGGCTATATACAGGGTATTACGGTACAGAGTCAATGTGGAGGCTATATACAGGGTGTTACGGTACAGAGTCAATGTGGAAGCTATATACAGGGTGTTACGGTACAGAGTCAATGTGGAAGCTATATACAGGGGGTACCGGTGCAGAGTCAATGTGGAGGCTATATACAGGGTGTTACGGTACAGAGTCAATGTGGAAGCTATATACAGGGTTTTACGGTACAGAGTCAATGAGGAGGCTATATACAGGGGGTACCGGTACAGAGTCAATGTGGAGGCTATATACAGGGTGTTACGGTACAGAGTCAATGTGGAGGCTATATACAGGGGGTACCAGTACAGAGTCAATGTGGAGACTATATACAGGGTGTTATGGTACAGAGTCAATGTGGAGACTATATACAGGGTGTTACGGTACAGAGTCAATGTGGAGGCTATATACAGGGGGTACCGGTACAGAGTCAATGTAGAGGCTATATACAGGGGGTACCAGTACAGAGTCAATGTGGAGACTATATACAGGGTGTTATGGTACAGAGTCAATGTGGAGGCTATATACAGAGGGTACCGGTACAGAGTCAATGTGCGGGGGCACTGGTTAGTCGAGGTAATTGAGGTAATATGTACATGTAGGTAAAGTTAAAGTGACTATAAATAGACAATAAACAGAGAGTAGCAGCAGCGTAAAAGAGGGGTCTGGGTAGCCCTTTGATTAGCTGTTTAGGAGTCTTATGGCTTGGGGTAGAAGCTGTTAAGCCTCTTAGACCTAGACTTGGCGTTCGGTACCGCTTGCCGTGCGGTAGCAGAGAACAGTCTATGACTAGGGTGGCTGGAGTCTTTGGCAATTTTTAGGGCCTTCCCCTGACACCGCCTGGTATAGAGTTCCTGGTTGTCAGGAAGCTTGGCCCCGGTGACGTACTGGGCCGTACGCACGACCCTCTGTATACATGCCACAAGGCAGTACATTTGAAAACATGTAAACTTTAACTTACAGAGTCAGGCATGCTGTGTGTGAGGGGTTTGTCCTGTGCCATGTTTGGCGGGTGGGACAGAACGGGGCCGTGCATGAAGTCGTTCATGGTCGTACCACCAGGGTTCCCATGGGGGAAGTCAAAGCCCCCGCTGTGGCCCTGGTAACTGTTACCTAGTAACACAACAAAAATCACAACAAGCCAGTTACTTTCAGAGGTTATTTTTATTTTTGTTTATTTGTTTGTTTGTTTATATAAATCACATAACTATGATATGACACAAGTACAGATGTTTTTATGTACACAGAAACATAATCTAAAAACTCATTGTTGGTACCATGGCCCTATGTTCCTCCAGGAACTAAGAGGATTAAGTTAAGAAGAAAGTATCTCAGTAAATAATGTACCATGGCCCTATGTTACTCCAGGAACTAAGAGGATTAAGTTAGGAAGGAGGTATCTCAGTAAATAATGTACCATGGCCCTATGTTCCGCCAGGAACTAAGAGGATTAAGTTAGGAAGAAAGAGGCTAAGTAAATACTGTACCATGGCCATATGTCCCTCCAGGAACTAAGAGGATTAAGTTAGGAAGAAGGTATCTCAGTAAATAATGTACCATGGCCCTATGTTACTCCAGGAACTAAGAGGATTAAGTTAGGAAGAAGGTATCTCAGTAAATAATGTACCATGGCCCTATGTTCCGCCAGGAACTAAGAGGATTAAGTTAGGAAGAAAGTATCTCAGTAAATAATGTACCATGGCCCTATGTTCCTCCAGGAACTAAGAGGATTAAGTTAGGAAGAAGGTATCTCAGTAAATAATGTACCATGGCCCTATGTCCCTCCAGGAACTAAGAGGATTAAGTTAGGAAGAAAGTATCTCAGTAAATAATGTACCATGGCCATATGTCCCTCCAGGAACTAAGAGGATTAAGTTAGGAAGAAGGTATCTCAGTAAATAATGTACCATGGCCCTATGTCCCTCCAGGAACTAACAGGATTAAGTTAAGAAGAAGGTATCTCAGTAAATAATGTACCATGGCCCTAAGTTCCTCCAGGAACTAAGAGGATTAAGTTAGGAAGGAGGTATCTCAGTAAATAATGTACCATGGCCCTAAGTTCCTCCAGGAACTAAGAGGATTAAGTTAGGAAGGAGGTATCTCAGTAAATAATGTACCATGGCCCTAAGTTCCTCCAGGAACTAAGAGGATTAAATTAGGATGAAAGTATCTCAGTAAATAATGTACCATGGCCCTATGTTCCTCCAGGAACTAAGAGGATTAAGTTAGGAAGAAGGTATCTCAGTAAATAATGTACCATGGCCCTATGTTCCTCCAGGAACTAAGAGGATTAAGTTAAGAAGAAAGTATCTCAGTAAATAATGTACCATGGCTTCCGTATTCGCTGTTGTTGCCCCCCTGTTGGGGCGGGTAGGGCGAGGGCCCTGGGCCGAGCAGGGCGATCATCTCCATCACGTTGGGCAGGGTCATCTGGGTGGGGCTCATGGTCTTGAACCTCTTGGCCATGGGTCCATCTGGATCCTCCTTGATGTGGATATCAGACTTGATGGCCACAGGTCTCCAACTACACGAAGGGTCTATGGTCACCTCCTCAAACTCCGAGCTGGGCGTGGCGGGGGTGACGTAAAGAAAGCCGCAGAATGAGCGCTTTATTCCTGCATCCCAATAAACAATGGTTCCACTTTACAGAAGTCAACAACATAGTGTAAAATATCTTTATTAAGCTAAAATCTCTCAAGGAGGTTGATAAGTGATAACGTTCATGGTGATTGGTGCAGTAGGAGGTTTTTATGAGTATGGTGAGGATGTTGGGAAAGTCATCTTACTTTTGGATGGCATTAAGAATCCCCCACATGTACTGGTCAACTTCTAGTCCCTCTAGCAACGCTGTTTTACTGCGGAGGACAGAGAGGATGTAAACATTACAGAGAGGACGTAAACATTACAGAGAGGACGTAAACATTACAGAGAGGACATCAACATTACAGAGAGGATATAAACATTACAGAGAGGACATCAACATTACAGAGAGGACATCAACATTACAGAGAGGACATCAACATTACAGAGAGGACATCAACATTACAGAGAGGACATCAACATTACAGAGAGGACATCAACATTACAGAGAGGATATAAACATTACAGAGAGGATATAAACATTACAGAGAGGACATCAACATTACAGAGAGGACATCAACATTACAGAGAGGACATCAACATTACAGAGAGGACGTAAACATTACAGAGAGGACGTAAACATTACAGAGAGGACGTAAACATTACAGAGAGGACATCAACATTACAGAGAGGATATAAACATTACAGAGAGGACATCAACATTACAGAGAGGACATCAACATTACAGAGAGGACATCAACATTACAGAGAGGACATCAACATTACAGAGAGGACATCAACATTACAGAGAGGACATCAACATTACAGAGAGGATATAAACATTACAGAGAGGACATCAACATTACAGAGAGGACATCAACATTACAGAGAGGACATCAACATTACAGAGAGGACATCAACATTACAGAGAGGACATCAACATTACAGAGAGGACATCAACATTACAGAGAGGATATAAACATTACAGAGGACATCAACATTACAGAGAGGACATCAACATTTACAGAGAGGACATCAACATTACAGAGAGGACATCAACATTACAGAGAGGACATCAACATTACAGAGAGGATATAAACATTACAGAGAGGACATCAACATTACAGAGAGGACATCAACATTACAGAGAGGACATCAACATTACAGAGAGGACATCAACATTACAGAGAGGACATCAACATTACAGAGACATCAACATTACAGAGAGGACATCAACATTACAGAGAGGACATAAACATTACAGAGAGGACATCAACATTACAGAGAGGACGTAAACATTACAGAGAGGATATAAACATTACAGAGAGGACATCAACATTACAGAGAGGACATCAACATTACAGAGACATCAACATTACAGAGAGGACATCAACATTACAGAGAGGACATCAACATTACAGAGAGGACGTAAACATTACAGAGAGGATATAAACATTACAGAGAGGACATCAACATTACAGAGAGGACATCAACATTACAGAGAGGACATCAACATTACAGAGAGGACATCAACATTACAGAGAGGATATAAACATTACAGAGAGGACATCAACATTACAGAGACATCAACATTACAGAGAGGACATCAACATTACAGAGAGGACATCAACATTACAGAGAGGACATAAACATTACAGAGAGGACATCAACATTACAGAGAGGATATAAACATTACAGAGACATCAACATTACAGAGAGGACATCAACATTACAGAGAGGACATCAACATTACAGAGAGGATATAAACATTACAGAGAGGACGTAAACATTACAGAGAGGATATAAACATTACAGAGAGGACGTAAACATTACAGAGAGGATATAAACATTACAGAGAGGACGTAAACATTACAGAGAGGACATAAACATTACAGAGAGGACATCAACATTACAGAGAGGATATAAACATTACAGAGACATCAACATTACAGAGAGGACATCAACATTACAGAGAGGACATCAACATTACAGAGAGGACATCAACATTACAGAGAGGACATCAACATTACAGAGAGGACATCAACATTACAGAGAGGACATCAACATTACAGAGAGGATATAAACATTACAGAGAGGACATCAACATTACAGAGACATCAACATTACAGAGAGGACATCAACATTACAGAGACATCAACATTACAGAGACATCAACATTACAGAGACATCAACATTACAGAGAGGATGTAAACATTACAGAGAAGACATCAACATTACAGAGAGGATATAAACATTACAGAGAGGATATAAACATTACAGAGACATCAACATTACAGAGACATCAACATTACAGAGACATCAACATTACAGAGAGGATGTAAACATTACAGAGAAGACATCAACATTACAGAGAGGATATAAACATTACAGAGAGGACATCAACATTACAGAGAGGACATCAACATTACAGAGACATCAACATTACAGAGACATCAACATTACAGAGAGGACATCAACATTACAGAGAGGATGTAAACATTACAGAGAGGACATCAACATTACAGAGACATCAACATTACAGAGAGGACATCAACATTACAGAGACATCAACATTACAGAGACATCAACATTACAGAGAGGACATCAACATTACAGAGAGGATGTAAACATTACAGAGAGGACATCAACATTACAGAGAGGACATCAACATTACAGAGAGGACATCAACATTACAGAGAGGACATCAACATTACAGAGAGGACGTAAACATTACAGAGAGGATATAAACATTACAGAGAGGACATCAACATTACAGAGACATCAACATTACAGAGAGGACATCAACATTACAGAGAGGACATCAACATTACAGAGAGGATGTAAACATTACAGAGAGGACATCAACATTACAGAGAGGACATCAACATTACAGAGAGGACATAAACATTACAGAGAGGACATCAACATTACAGAGAGGACGTAAACATTACAGAGAGGACATCAACATTACAGAGACATCAACATTACAGAGAGGATATAAACATTACAGAGAGGACATCAACATTACAGAGAGGACATCAACATTACAGAGAGGACATCAACATTACAGAGAGGACATCAACATTACAGAGAGGATGTAAACATTACAGAGAGGACATCAACATTACAGAGACATCAACATTACAGAGACATCAACATTACAGAGAGGACATCAACATTACAGAGACATCAACATTACAGAGAGGATGTAAACATTACAGAGAAGACATCAACATTACAGAGAGGACATCAACATTACAGAGAGGACATAAACATTACAGAGACATCAACATTACAGAGACATCAACATTACAGAGAGGACATCAACATTACAGAGACATCAACATTACAGAGACATCAACATTACAGAGAGGACATCAACATTACAGAGAGGATGTAAACATTACAGAGAGGACATCAACATTACAGAGACATCAACATTACAGAGAGGACATCAACATTACAGAGAGGACATAAACATTACAGAGAGGACATAAACATTACAGAGAGGACATCAACATTACAGAGAGGACATAAACATTACAGAGAGGACATCAACATTACAGAGACATCAACATTACAGAGAGGACATAAACATTACAGAGAGGACATCAACATTACAGAGAGGACATCAACATTACAGAGAGGACATCAACATTACAGAGAGGACATCAACATGACAGAGAGGACATCAACATTACAGAGACATCAACATTACAGAGAGGACATCAACATTACAGAGAGGACATCAACATAACAGAGAGGACATCAACATGACAGAGAGGACATCAACATTACAGAGAGGACATCAACATTACAGAGAGGACATCAACATTACAGAGAGGATATAAACATTACAGAGACATCAACATTACAGAGAGGACATCAACATTACAGAGAGGACATAAACATTACAGAGAGGACATCAACATTACAGAGAGGACATAAACATTACAGAGAGGACATCAACATTACAGAGACATCAACATTACAGAGAGGATATAAACATTACAGAGAGGACATCAACATTACAGAGAGGACATCAACATTACAGAGACATCAACATTACAGAGACATCAACATTACAGAGAGGACATCAACATTACAGAGAGGATGTAAACATTACAGAGAGGACATCAACATTACAGAGACATCAACATTACAGAGAGGACATCAACATTACAGAGACATCAACATTACAGAGACATCAACATTACAGAGAGGACATCAACATTACAGAGAGGATGTAAACATTACAGAGAGGACATCAACATTACAGAGAGGACATCAACATTACAGAGAGGACATCAACATTACAGAGAGGACATCAACATTACAGAGAGGACGTAAACATTACAGAGAGGATATAAACATTACAGAGAGGACATCAACATTACAGAGACATCAACATTACAGAGAGGACATCAACATTACAGAGAGGACATCAACATTACAGAGAGGATGTAAACATTACAGAGAGGACATCAACATTACAGAGAGGACATCAACATTACAGAGAGGACATAAACATTACAGAGAGGACATCAACATTACAGAAGAGGACGTAAACATTACAGAGAGGACATCAACATTACAGAGACATCAACATTACAGAGGATATAAACATTACAGAGAGGACATCAACATTACAGAGAGGACATCAACATTACAGAGAGGACATCAACATTACAGAGAGGACATCAACATTACAGAGGATGTAAACATTACAGAGAGAGGACATCAACATTACAGAGACATCAACATTACAGAGACATCAACATTACAGAGGACATCAACATTACAGAGACATCAACATTACAGAGGATGTAAACATTACAGAGAAGACATCAACATTACAGAGAGGACATCAACATTACAGAGAGGACATAAACATTACAGAGACATCAACATTACAGAGACATCAACATTACAGAGAGGACATCAACATTACAGAGACATCAACATTACAGAGACATCAACATTACAGAGAGGACATCAACATTACAGAGAGGATGTAAACATTACAGAGAGGACATCAACATTACAGAGACATCAACATTACAGAGAGGACATCAACATTACAGAGAGGACATAAACATTACAGAGAGGACATAAACATTACAGAGAGGACATCAACATTACAGAGAGGACATAAACATTACAGAGAGGACATCAACATTACAGAGACATCAACATTACAGAGAGGACATAAACATTACAGAGAGGACATCAACATTACAGAGAGGACATCAACATTACAGAGAGGACATCAACATTACAGAGAGGACATCAACATGACAGAGAGGACATCAACATTACAGAGACATCAACATTACAGAGAGGACATCAACATTACAGAGAGGACATCAACATAACAGAGAGGACATCAACATGACAGAGAGGACATCAACATTACAGAGAGGACATCAACATTACAGAGAGGACATCAACATTACAGAGAGGATATAAACATTACAGAGACATCAACATTACAGAGAGGACATCAACATTACAGAGAGGACATAAACATTACAGAGAGGACATAAACATTACAGGAGTCCCAGGACATCAACATTACAGAGAGGACATAAACATTACAGAGAGGACATCAACATTACAGAGACATCAACATTACAGAGAGGACATCAACATTACAGAGAGGACATCAACATTACAGAGAGGACATCAACATTACAGAGACATCAACATTACAGAGACATC
>NW_027037397.1:0-19256 GCF_034236695.1 Oncorhynchus nerka
TGTGTTTTGTTGCCAGTGTTGCCAGTGTCTTGTGTCAGTGTTGCCAGTGTGTTGTATTAGTGTTGCCAGTGTATTTGTATTAGTGTTGCCAGTGTGTTGTGTAGTGTTTTGGCAATGTATTTCAATATCTGATGTTGCTAATTGTGTTGACTGTGATGTTGCGTGTATTTGTCATCTTTGCAGTGTGTTGTGTCAGTGTTTGCCCAGTGTCTTTGTGTCTTTCATTGCAGTGTGTTGTGTCAGCGCGGTGTGTTGTAGTCAGTGTTGTAGTGTGTTGTGTCTTTGTTTGATAATATTTGTGTCTTTCATTTGGCAGTCTGTTATTCATCAATGTTTTGATGTGTTTTGTGTCTTTGTTGGCAATGTGTTGTGTCAGTGTTGCCAGTGTGGCTTGTCTTTGTTGCCAGTGTTTGTCTTTGTTGTAGTGTGTTGTATTAGTGTTGGCAGTGTGTTGCCAGTGTGTTGTATTAGTGTCAGTGTTGCCCGGTGTCTTGTGTCAGTGTGCCCGGTGTGTTGCTATCCAGTGTTGGCGATATTGTATGATGTTGCCGGTGTTGTGCCGGTGTTGTGTGTTTGACGTTCAATTCTTGCCAGATGGTATTTGTAATATCGGTGCTGCGTATCAGGCGCGTGTTGGCAATGTGTTGTGTCAGTGTTGCCAGTGTGTTGTGTCAGTGTTGGCAATGTGTTGTGTCAATGTTGCCAGTGTGTTGTGTCAGTGTTGGCAATGTGTTGTGTCAGTGTTGCCAGTGTGTTGTGTCATTGTTGGCGTGCTAATGTGTGTGTCAGTGTTGGCAGTGTGTTGTGTTTTGTTGCCAATGTCTTGTGTCAGTGTTGCCAGTGTGTGTTGTATTAGTGTTGCAGTGTGTTGTGCGTCTTTGCCAGTGTGTTGTGTCGGTGTTGGCAATGTGTTTGTCAGTGTTTGCCAGTGTGTTGTGTCAGTGTTGCCAGTGTGTTGTGTCAGTGTTGGCAGTGTGTTGTGTTTTTGTTGCCAGTGTCTTGTGTCAGTGTTGGCAATGTGTTGTGTCAGTGTTGCCAGTGTGTTGTGTCTTTGTTGCCAGTGTCTTGTGTCAGTGTTGCCTGTGTGTTGTGTCTTTGTTGCCAGTGTGTTGTATTAGTGTTGGCAGTGTGTTGCCAGTGTGTTGTATTAGTGTTGGCAGTGTCTTTGTTGGCAGTATGTTTGTATTAGTGTTGCCAGTGTGTTGTCTTTGTTGGCAGTGTGTTGTGTCAGTGTTGGCAATGTGTTGTGTCTTTTTTGCCAGTGTGTTGTGTCAGTGTTGCCAGTGTGTTGTGTCTTTGTTGCCAGTGTGTTGTGTCAGTGTTGCCAGTGTGTTGTGTCAGTGTTGCCAGTGTGTTGTGTCTTTGTTGCCAGTGTGTTGTGTCTTTGTTGGCGTGTATTTGTGTCAGTGTTGCCAGTGTGTTGTTTCATTGTTGGCAGTGTGTTGTGTCAGTGTTGCCAGTGTGTTGTGTCTTTGTTGCCAGTGTGTTGTGTCTTTGTTGGCAGTGTGTTGTATCAGTGTTGCCAGTGTGTTGTGTCTTTGTTGCCAGTGTGTTGTGTCTTTGTTGGCAATGTGCTGTGTCAGTGTTGCCAGTGTGGCTTGTCTTTGTTGCCAGTGTGTTGTCTTTGTTGCCAGTGTGTTGTATTAGTGTTGGCAGTGTGTTGCCAGTGTGTTTTATTAGTGTCAGTGTTGCCCAGTGTGTCTTGTGTCAGTGTTGCCCAGTGTTGTATAAGTGTTGGCAATGTGTTTGTGTCAGTGTTGCCAGTGTGTTTGTGTTTTTGTTTTTGCCAGTGTCTTGTGTCCAGTGTTGCCAGTGTGTTATGTCATTGTTGGCAATGTGTTGTGTCAGTGTTGGCAGTGTGTTGTGTCTTTGTTGCCAGTGTCTTGTGTCAGTGTTGCCAGTGTGTTGTATTAGTGTTGCCAGTGTGTTGTATTAGTGTGTTGTGTTTTTGTTGCCAGTGTCTTGTGTCAGTGTTGCCAGTGTGGCTTGTCTTTGTTGCCAGTGTGTTGTCTTTGTTGCCAGTGTGTTGTATTAGTGTTGGCAGTGTGTTGCCAGTGTGTTGTATTAGTGTCAGTGTTGCCAGTGTCTTGTAGTGTTGGCAATGTGTTGTGTCCAGTGTTGCCAGTGTGTTGTATTAGTGTTGCCAGTGTGTTGTATTAGTGTTGCCAGTGTGTTGTATTAGTGTTGGCAATGTGTTGTGTCCAGTGTTGCCAGTGTGTTGTGTCAGTGTTGGCAATGTGTTGTGTCAGTTGTTGCCAGTGTGTTGTGTCAGTGTTTGCAATGTGTTGTGTCAGTGTTGGCAGTGTGTTTGTGTTTTGTTGCCAATGTCTTGTGTCAGTGTTGCCAGTGTGTTGTATTAGTGTTGCCAGTGTGTTGTATTAGTGTTGCCAGTGTGTTGTTTGTTGGCAATGTGTTATGTCAGTGTTGCCAGTGTGTGTGTCAGTGTTGCCAGTGTGTTGTGTCAGTGTTGGCAGTATGTTGTGTTTTTGTTGCCAGTGTCTTGTGTCAGTGTTGGCAATGTGTTGTGTCAGTGTTGCCAGTGTGTTGTGTCTTTGTTGGCAGTGTGTTGTGTCAGTGTTGGCAATGTGTTGTGTTTTTTTTGCCAGTTTGTTGTGTCAGTGTTGCCAGTGTGTTGTGTCTTTGTTGCCAGTGTGTTGTGTCAGTGTTGCCAGTGTGTTGTGTCTTTGTTGCCAGTGTGTTGTGTCTTTGTTGGCAATGTGTTGTGTCAGTGTTGCCAGTGTGTTGTGTCATTGTTGGCAGTGTGTTGTGTCAGTGTTGCCAGTGTGTTGTGTCTTTGTTGCCAGTGTGTTGTGTCTTTGTTGGCAGTGTGTTGTATCAGTGTTGCCAGTGTGTTGTGTCTTTGTTGCCAGTGTGTTGTGTCTTTGTTGGCAATGTGTTGTGTCAGTGTTGCCAGTGTCTTGTCTTTGTTGCCAGTGTATTTGTCTTTGTTGCCAGTGTGTTGTATTAGTGTTGGCAATATTTGTTGTGTCAGTGTTGCCAGTGTCTTGTGTCAGTGTTGCCAGTGTGTTGTATAAGTGTTGGCAATGTGTTGTGTCAGTGTTGCCAGTGTGTTGTGTCAGTGTTGGCAGTGTGTTGTGTCAGTGTTGGCAATGTGTTGTGTCAGTGTTGCCAGTGTGTTGTGTCAGTGTTGGCAATGTTTTGTGTCAGTGTTGCCAGTGTGTTATGTCATTGTTGGCAATGTGTTGTGTCAGTGTTGCCAGTGTGTTGTGTCTTTGTTGCCAGTGTCTTGTGTCAGTGTTGCCAGTGTGTTGTATTAGTGTTGCCAGTGTGTTGTATTAGTGTTGCCAGTGTGTTGTGTCAGTGTTGGCAATGTGTTGTGTCAGTGTTGCCAGTGTGTTGTGTCAGTGTTGCCAGTGTGTTGTGTCTTTGTTGCCAGTGTGTTGTGTTAGTGTTGGCAGTGTGTTGCCAGTGTGTTGTGTCATTATTGGCAGTGTGTTGTGTCAGTGTTGGCAATGTATTTGTGTCAGTGTTGCCAGTGTGTTGTGTTTTTGTTGCCAGTGTCTTGTGTCAGTGTTGCCTGTGTGTTGTGTCTTTGTTGCCAGTGTGTTGTATTAGTGTTGGCAGTGTGTTGCCAGTGTGTTGTATTAGTGTTGGCAGTGTCTTTTGTTGCCAGTGTGTTGTGTTAGTGTTGCCTGTGTGTTGTGTCTTTATGTTGCCAGTGTGTTGTATTAGTGTTGGCAGTGTGTTGCCAGTGTGTTGTATTAGTGTTCCAGTGTCTTTGTTGGCAGTGTGTTGTATTTTTGTTGCCAGTGTCTTTGTCTTTGTTGGCAGTGTGTTGTGTCAGTGTTGGCAATGTGTTGTGTCTTTTTTGCCAGTGTGTTGTGTCAGTGTTGCCAGTGTGTTGTGTCTTTGTTGCCAGTGTGTTGTGTCAGTGTTGCCAGTGTGTTGTGTCAGTGTTGCCAGTGTGTTGTGTCTTTGTTGCCAGTGTGTTGTGTCTTTGTTGGCAATGTGTTGTGTCAGTGTTGCCAGTGAGTTGTGTCATTGTTGGCAGTGTGTTGTGTCAGTGTTGCCAGTGTGTTGTGTCTTTGTTGGCAGTGTGTTGTGTCTTTGTTGCCAGTGTGTTGTGTCTTTGTTGCCAGTGTGTTGTGTCTTTGTTGGCAATGTGTTGTGTCAGTGTTGCCAGTGTGGCTTGTCTTTGTTGCCAGTGTGTTGTCTTTGTTGCCAGTGTGTTGTATTAGTGTTGGCAGTGTGTTGCCAGTGTGTTGTATTAGTGTTGGCAGTGTCTTTGTTAGCAGTATGTTGTATTAGTGTTGCCAGTGTGTTGTCTTTGTTGGCAGTGTGTTGTGTCAGTGTTGGCAATGTGTTGTGTCTTTTTTGCCAGTGTGTTGTGTCAGTGTTGCCAGTGTGTTGTGTCTTTGTTGCCAGTGTGTTGTGTCAGTGTTGCCAGTGTGTTGTGTCAGTGTTGCCAGTGTGTTGTGTCTTTGTTGCCAGTGTGTTGTGTCTTTGTTGCCAGTGTGTTGTGTCTTTGTTGCCAGTGTGTTGTGTCTTTGTTGGCAATGTGTTGTGTCAGTGTTGCCAGTGTGGCTTGTCTTTGTTGGCAATGTTTTTGTCTTTGTTGCCAGTGTGTTGTATTAGTGTTGGCAGTGTGTTGCCAGTGTGTTGTTAGTGTCAGTGTTGGCAATGTGTTGTGTCAGTGTTGCCAGTGTGTTGTATAAGTGTTGGCAATGTGTTGTGTCAGTGTTGCCAGTGTGTTGTGTCAGTGTTGGCAATGTGTTGTGTCAGTGTTGCCAGTGTGTTGTGTCAGTGTTGGCAATGTGTTGTGTCAGTGTTGCCAGTGTGTTGTGTCAGTGTTGGCAATGTGTTGTGTCAGTGTTGCCAGTGTGTTGTGTCAGTGTTGGCAGTATGTTGTATTAGTGTTGCCAGTGTGTTATGTCATTGTTGGCAATGTGTTGTGTCAGTGTTGGCAGTGTCTTGTGTTTTTGTTGCCAGTGTCTTGTGTCAGTGTTCCCAGTGTGTTGTGTCTTTGTTGCCAGTGTCTTGTGTCAGTGTTGCCAGTGTGTTGTATTAGTGTTGCCAGTGTGTTGTATTAGTGTTGCCAGTGTGTTGTGTCAGTGTTGGCAATGTGTTGTGTCAGTGTTGCCAGTGTGTTGTGTCAGTGTTGGCAATGTGTTGTGTCAGTGTTGCCAGTGTGTTGTGTCAGTGTTGGCAATGTTTTGTGTCAGTGTTGCCAGTGTGTTATGTCATTGTTGGCAGTGTGTTGTGTCAGTGTTGGCAATGTGTTGTGTCAGTGTTGGCAGTGTGTTGTGTTTTTGTTGCCAGTGTCTTGTGTCAGTGTTGCCTGTGTGTTGTGTCTTTGTTGCCATTGTGTTGTATTAGTGTTGGCAGTGTCTTTGTTGGCAGTATGTTGTATTAGTGTTGCCAGTGTGTTGTCTTTGTTGGCAGTGTGTTGTGTCAGTGTTGCCAGTGTGTTGTGTCTTTGTTGGCAATGTGTTGTGTCAGTGTTGCCAGTGTGTTGTGTCATTGTTGGCAGTGTGTTGTGTCAGTGTTGGCAGTGTGTTGTGTCAGTGTTGGCAGTGTGTTGTGTCTTTGTTGCCAGTGTGTTGTGTCTTTGTTGGCAATGTGTTGTGTCAGTGTTGCCAGTGTGTTGTGTCATTGTTGGCAGTGTGTTGTGTCAGTGTTGGCAATGTGTTGTGTCAGTGTTGGCAATGTGTTGTATTAGTGTTGGCAGTGTGTTGTGTTTTTGTTGCCAGTGTGTTGTGTCTTTGTTGCCAGTGTGTTGTGTCTTTGTTGCCAGTGTGTTGTGTCAGTGTTGCCAGTGTGTTGTGTCAGTGTTGCCAGTGTGTTGTGTCTTTGTTGCCAGTGTGTTGTGTCTTTGTTGGCAATGTGTTGTGTCAGTGTTGCCAGTGTGTTGTGTCATTGTTGGCAGTGTGTTGTGTCAGTGTTGGCCGTGTGTTGTGTTTTTGTTGCCAGTGTGTTGTGTCTTTGTTGCCAGTGTGTTGTGTCAGTGTTGCCAGTGTGTTGTGTCTTTGTTGCCAGTGTGTTGTGTCTTTGTTGGCAGTGTGTTGTATTCGTGTTGCCAGTGTGTTGTGTCTTTGTTGGCAATGTGTTGTGTCAGTGTTGCCAGTGTGTTGTGTCAGTGTTGCCAGTGTGTTGTGTCTTTGTTGCCAGTGTGTTGTGTCTTTGTTGGCAGTGTGTTGTGTCTTTGTTGGCAGTGTGTTGTATTAGTGTTGCCAGGGTGTTGTGTCAGTGTTGGCAGTGTTTTGTATTAGTGTTGCCAGTGTGTTGTGTCAGTGTTGGCAATGTGTTGTGTCTTTGTTGCCAGTGTGTTGTGTCAGTGTTGGCAATGTGTTGTGTCAGTGTTGGCAGTGTGTTGTATTAGTGTTGGCAGTGTGTTTGTGTTTTTTTGGCAATGTGTTGTGTCTTTGTTGCCAGTGTGTTGTGTCTTTGTTGCCAGTGTGTTGTGTCAGTGTTGCCAGTGTGTTGTGTCTTTGTTGCCAGTGTGTTGTGTCTTTGTTGCCAGTGTGTTGTGTTTTTGTTGGCAATGTGTTGTGTCAGTGTTGCCAGTGTGTTGTGTCTTTGTTGGCAATGTGTTGTGTCAGTGTTTGGCAATGTGTTGTGTCATTGTTGGCAGTGTGTTGTGTCAGTGTTGAGCCGTGTGTTGTGTTTTGTTGCCAGTGTGTTGTGTCTTTGTTGCCAGTGTGTTGTGTCAGTGTTGCCAGTGTGTTGTGTCTTTGTTGCCAGTGTGTTGTGTCTTTGTTGGCAGTGTGTTGTATTCGTGTTGCCAGTGTGTGTTGTGTCTTTGTTGGCAATGTGTTGTGTCAGTGTTGCCAGTGTGTTGTGTCAGTGTTGCCAGTGTGTTGTGTCTTTGTTGCCAGTGTGTTGTCTTTGTTGGCAGTGTGTTGTGTCTTTGTTGGCAGTGTGTTGTATTTTGTTGCCAGTGTGTTTGTGTCTTTGTTGGCAATGTGTTGTGTCAGTGTTGCCAGTGTGTTGTGTCAGTGTTGCCAGTGTGTTGTGTCTTTGTTGCCAGTGTGTTGTGTCTTTGTTGGCAGTGTGTTGTGTCTTTGTTGGCAGTGTGTTGTATTAGTGTTGCCAGGGTGTTGTGTCAGTGTTGGCAGTGTTTTGTATTAGTGTTGCCAGTGTGTTGTGTCAGTGTTGGCAATGTGTTGTGTCTTTGTTGCCAGTGTGTTGTGTCTTTGTTGGCAGTGTGTTGTGTCTTTGTTGGCAGTGTGTTGTATTAGTGTTGCCAGGGTGTTGTGTCAGTGTTGGCAGTGTTTTGTATTAGTGTTGCCAGTGTGTTGTGTCAGTGTTGGCAATGTGTTGTGTCTTTGTTGCCAGTGTGTTGTGTCAGTGTTGGCAATGTGTTGTGTCAGTGTTGGCAATGTGTTGTATTAGTGTTGGCAGTGTGTTGTGTTTTTGTTGCCAGTGTGTTGTGTCTTTGTTGCCAGTGTGTTGTGTCTTTGTTGCCAGTGTGTTGTGTCAGTGTTGCCAGTGTGTTGTGTCAGTGTTGCCAGTGTGTTGTGTCTTTGTTGCCAGTGTGTTGTGTCTTTGTTGGCAATGTGTTGTGTCAGTGTTGCCAGTGTGTTGTGTCTTTGTTGGCAATGTGTTGTGTCAGTGTTGCCAGTGTGTTGTGTCATTGTTGGCAGTGTGTTGTGTCAGTGTTGGCCGTGTGTTGTGTTTTTGTTGCCAGTGTGTTGTGTCTTTGTTGCCAGTGTGTTGTGTCAGTGTTGCCAGTGTGTTGTGTCTTTGTTGCCAGTGTGTTGTGTCTTTGTTGGCAGTGTGTTGTTGGTCGTGTTGCCAGTGTGTTGTGTCTTTGTTGGCAATGTGTTGTCAGTGTTGCCAGTGTGTTGTGTCAGTGTTGCCAGTGTGTTGTGTCTTTGTTGCCAGTGTGTTGTGTCTTTGTTGGCAGTGTGTTGTGTCTTTGTTGGCAGTGTGTTGTATTCGTGTTGCCAGTGTGTTGTGTCTTTGTTGGCAATGTGTTGTGTCAGTGTTGCCAGTGTGTTGTGTCTTTGTTGGCAGTGTGTTGTATTAGTGTTGCCAGGTTGTTGTGTCAGTGTTGGCAGTGTGTTGTATTAGTGTTGCCAGGGTGTTGTGTCAGTGTTGGCAATGTGTTGTGTCAGTGTTGCCAGTGTGTTATGTCATTTTTGGCAGTGTGTTGTGTCAGTGTTGGCAATGTGTTGTGTCTTTGTTGCCAGTGTGTTGTGTCAGTGTTGCCAGTGTGTTGTGTCAGTGTTGCCAGTGTGTTGTGTCAGTGTTGCCAGTGTGTTGTGTCTTTGTTGCCAGTGTGTTGCGTCTTTGTTGGCAGTGTGTTGTATTAGTGTTGCCAGTGTGTTGTGTCAGTGTTGGCAGTGTGTTGTGTCAGTGTTGGCAGTGTGTTGTATTAGTGTTGGCAGTGCGTTGTGTCTTTGTTGGCAATGTGTTGTGTCTTTGTTGGCAGTGTGTTGTATTAGTGTTGCCAGTGTGTTGTGTCAGTGTTGGCAATGTGTTGTGTCTTTGTTGTCAGTGTATTGTGTCAGTGTTGCCAGTGTGTTGTCTCTTTGTTGGAACACACGCTCACACTTTAGCTGCCTGCTCTGTAATCAAGCAATGATGATGATCCTCTGTTCCGCTGTTTTGACTTCCTCTATCTGATTCATCCCCCTAACTCTTTGAAAACACACACATGAGCGCACAACCTACTCTTAGCCACTACTCTGTCATTTACCCCCTTTCATATCTGAGCATGGTTATTTTGGGCTCCCGGGTGGTACAGCGGTCTAAGTCACTGCATCTCAGTGCTAGAGGTGTCATTACAGACACCCTGGTTCAAATCCAGGCTGTATCACAACCGGCCGTGATTGGGTGTCCCATATTGGCGGCACACAATTGGCCCAGCAGCTTCTGGGTTTGGCTTGTGTAGGCCGTCATTGTAAAGAAGAATTTGTTCTTAACTGACTTGCCTAGTTAAATAAATGTTGCATAAAAATGTTGCATCAAAATCTCTCACCTATTTCAGAGAGTTCACTTTCTCTCTCATCTACTGCTGCTAGACCCCTTACGCACTACCATCGATCTGCACACTATCCACTGCCCAACACCCTACACTACCCCTACACACTCCCGTACACACGGCAATCACTTACACACTACACTTCCCCTACACACTCCTCTATACACTACACTACATTCCCCTACACACTACACTCCACCTAAACACTCCTCTACACACTCCACTCCCCTACACACTACACTCGACCTACTCACTCCTCTACACACTCCACTCCCCTACACACTACACTCCCCTACACACTAAACTCCCCCTACACAGTCCTCTACACACTACACTCCCCTACACACTCCTCTACACACTACACTACCCCTACATACTACACCCCCCTACACACTACACTTCCCCTACACACTCCTCTACACACTACACTCCCCTACACACTACACTCCCCTACACACTCCCCTACACACTACACTCCCCTACACACTCCGCTACACATTGCACTCCCTACACACAGCACTCCCCTACACACTCCCTACACACTACACTACCCCTACACACTCCTCTACACACTACAAACTCCTACACACTACACTCCCCTCCACACTCCTCTACACACTACACTCCCTACACACAACACTCCCTACACACTACACTACCCCTACACACAACACTCCCCTACACACTCCCCTACACACTACACTACCCCTACACACTCCTCTACACACTACAAACCCTACACACTACACTCCCCCTCCACACTCCTCTACACACTACACTCCCTACACACAACACTCCCCTACACACTACACTACCCCTACACACTAACACTTCCCTACACTACCCCTACACACTACACTACCCCTACACACTCCCTTAAACACTACACTACCCCTACAAACTACACTCCCCTACACACTAAACTCCCCCTACACACTCCTCTACACACTACACTCCCCTACCCACTCCTCTACACACTACACTCCCCTACACACTACACTTCCCCTACACATTCCTCTACACACTACATTCCCCTACACACTACACTATCCCTACACACTCATCTACACACTACACTCCCCCTACACACTCCCCTACACACTACACTCCCCTACACACTACACTCCCCTACACACTCCTCTACACACTACACTCCCCTACACACTACACTCCCCTACACACTCCTCTACACACTACACTCCCCTACACACTCCGCTACACACTACACTCTCCCTACACACAGCACTCCCCCCTGCACACGCCCTACACACTACAGTACCCTACACACTACAGTACCTCTACACACTCCTCTACACGCTACACTCCCCTACACACAACACTCCACCCTACACACTCCTCTACACACTACCCCCTACACACTCCTCTACACACTACACTCCCCTACACACAACACTCCTCCCTATACACTCCCCTACACACTACTCTCCCCATACACTCCTCTAAACACTACACTCCCCTACACACTCGCTTCACACACTACACTCCCTACACACTACACTCCCCTACACACTCCTCTACACACTACACTCCCTACACACTCCTCTACACACTACACTACCCCTGCACACTACACTACCCCTACACACTCCTCTACACACAACATTCCCCTACACACAATACTCCCTCGACACACTACACTACCCCTATACACTCCCTACACACTACACTACCCCTATACACTCCCCTACACACTACACTACCCCTACACACTCCTCTACACACTACACTACCCCTACACACTCCCATACACACTACACTCCCCTACACACAACACTCCACCCTACACACTACACTACCCCTACACACTCCTCTACACACTACACTACCCCTACACACTACACTCCCCTACATACAACACTACCCCTACACACTCCCCTACACACTACACTCCCCTACACACAACACTACCCCTTACACACTCCTCTACACACTACCCTCCCCTACACACTACACTCCCTACACACTATACTCCCCTACACACTCCTCTACACATTACCCTCCCTACACACTACACTCATACACATTACACTCCCCCTACACACACCCTCTACACACTACAACCCCCTACACACTCCTCTACACACTACACTACCCCTACACACCTCCCTCTACACACTACACTCCCCCTAAACACTCCTCTACACACTACACTCCCCTACACACTCCCTCTACACACTACACTACTCCCTACACACTCCTCTACACACTACACTACCCCTACACACGATACTTCCCTGCACATTACACTACCCCTACACAGTCCTCTACACACTACACTCCCCTACACACTCCTCTACACACTACACTACCCCTACACACTACACTCCCCTACACACTACACCCCCCTACACACTACACTCCCCTACACACTAGACTACACACTACACTACCACTACACACTACACTTCCCCTACACACTCCTCTACACACTACACTCCCCCTACACACTCCTCTACACACTACACTCCCCTACACACTACACTCCCCTACACACTCCCTACACACTACACTCCCCTACACACTATACTCCCCTACACACTCCCCCTACACACTACACTACACTACCCCTACATACTCCCCTACACACTACACTCCCCTACAACCTCCTCTACACACTACACTACCCCTACACACTCCTCTACACACTACACTCCCCTACACACTACACTCCCCCTACACACTCCTCTACACACTACACTACCCCTACACACTCCTCTACACACTACACTACCCCTACACACGATACTTCCCTGCACACTACACTACCCCTACACAGTCCTCTACACACTACACTACCCCTACACACTACACTTCTACACACTACACTCCCTACACACTATACTCCCTACACACTCCCTACACACTACACTTCTACACACTCCACTACACATTATCCTACCTCACACACTTTCACACACTCGACTCCCTACACACTACACTCCCTACACACTAAACTCCCCTACACAGTCCCCTACACATCATACTCCCTACACACTCTACACACTACACTACTCCCTACACTACACTTCTACACACTACACTCCCCCTTGCCACACTCTTCTACACACTACACTACCTTGCTGACACTTACACACTACACTACCCCTACACACTTCTACACACTACACTTCTCTACACACTACACTCCCTACACACTCCTCTACACACTACACTACCCCTATACACTCCTCTACACACTACACTACTCCCTACACATGATACTTCCTGTACACTACACTACTCTATACACTTACACACAACATTCCCACACACAATACTTCCTCGACACACTCATACTACCCCTATACACTTCTACACACTACACTACCCCTACACACTCCTCTACACACTACACACCCTACACACTACACTCCTCCACACTCCTCTACACACTACACTCCCTACACACAACACTCCTACACACTACACTACCCCTACACACAACACTCCCCACTACACTACCCCTACACACTACACTACCCCTACACACTCCTCTAAACACTACACTACCCCTACAAACTACACTCCCTACACACTAAACTCCCCTACACACTCCTCTACACACTACACTCCCCTACACACTCCTCTACACACTACACTACCCCTACACACGATACTCCCTACACACTACACTACCCCTACACACTACACTTCCCCTACACATTCCTCTACACACTACACTCCCCTACACACTACACTATCCCTACACACTCCTCTACACACTACACTCCCCTACACACTCCCTACACACTACACTCCCTACACACTACACTACCCCTACACACTCCTCTACACACTACACTCCCCTACACACTACACTCCCTACACACTCCTCTACACACTACACTCCCCTACACACTCCGCTACACACTACACTCTCCCTACACACAGCACTCCCCCCTGCACACGCCCCTACACACTACACTACCCCTACACACTACACTACCCCTACACACTCCTCTACACACTACACTCCCCTACACACAACACTCCACCCTACACACTCCCCTACACACTACCCCTACACACTCACTCTACACACTACACTCCCCTACACACTACACTCCTCCCTATACACTCCCCTACACTACTCTCCCCCATACACTCCTCTAACACTACACTCCCCCTACACACTCGTTCACACACTACACTCCCCTACACACTACACTCCCCCTACACACTCCTCTACACACTACACTCCCCCTACACACTCCTTTACACACTACACTCCCCTGCACACTACACTACCCCTACAAACTCCTCTACACACAACATTCCCCTACACACAATACTCCCCTCGACACACTACACTACCCCTATACACTCCCCTACACACTACACTACCCCTATACACTCCCCTACACACAACACTACCCCCTACACACTCCTCTACACACTACACTACCCCTACACACTCCCATACACACTACACTCCCCTACACACAACACTCCACCCTACACACTACACTACCCCTACACACTCCCTTACACACTACACTACCCCTACACACTACACTCCCCTACATACAACACTACCCCTACACACTCCCCTACACACTACACTCCCCCTACACACAACACTACCCCTTACACACTCCTCTACACACTACCCTCCCCTACACACTACACTCCCCCTACACACTATACCCCCCCTACACACTCCTCTACACATTACCCTCCCCTACACACTACACTCATACACATTACACTCCCCCTACACACACCCCTACACACTACACCCCCTACACACTCCCCTACACACTACACTCCCCTACCACACTCCTCTACACACTACACTCCCCTAAACACTCCTCTACACACTACACTCTCTTTACATACTATAATTTTTACATTAATTACACTTCTACACACTCCTCTACACACTACACTACCACTACACACTACACCCCCTACACACTACACTTCCCTACACACTTTCACACACTACACTCCCTACACACTACACACACTCCCTACACACTACACTCCCCTACACACTCCCCTACACACTACACTCCCTACACACTATACTCTCCTACACACCCTACACACACTACACTCCCTACACACTCCGCTTACACATTACACTACCTCACACACTCCTCTGCACACACTCCACTTCCCTACACATCATAATTTCTCACACTGAACTCCCCTTACACAGTCCTCTACACACTACACTCCCTACACTCCTCTACACACTACACTACCCCACACACTCCACTACACACACACTAAACTCCCTACATACTCCCCTACACACTACACTACCCCTACAACCTTCACACACTACACTACTCCCCTACACACCTCTACACACTACACTCCCACACACTACACTCCCCTACACACTCCTCTACACACTACACTACCCCTACACACTCCTCTACACACTACACTACCCCTACACACGATACTTCCCTGCACACTACACTACCCCTACACAGTCCTCTACACACTACACTCCCCTACACACTCCTCTACACACTACACTACCCCTACACACTACACTCCCCTACACACTACACACCCCTACACACTACACTCCCCTACACACTCCTCTACACACTACACTACCACTACACACTACACTTCCCCTACACACTCCTCTACACACTACACTCCCCCTACACACTCCTCTACACACTACACTCCCCTACACACTACACTCCCCCTACACACTCCCCTACACACTACACTCCCCTACACACTATACTCCCCCTACACACTCCCCTACACACTACACTCCCCCTACACACTCCGCTACACATTATCCTACCCCTACACACTCCTCTACACACTCCACTCCCCTACACACTACACTCCCCTACACACTAAACTCCCCCTACACAGTCCTCTACACACTACACTCCCCTACACACTCCTCTACACACTACACTACCCCTACACACTACACTCCCCTACACACTACACTCCCCTACACACTCCTCTACACACTACACCCCCCTACACACTACACTTCCCCTACACACTCCTCTACACACTACACTCCCCTACACACTACACTCCACCTACACACTCCTCTACACACTACACTCCCCCTACACACTCCTCTACACACTCCACTCCCCTACACACTACACTCCCCTACACACTAAACTCCCCCTACACAGTCCTCTACACACTACACTCCCCTACACACTCCTCTACACACTACACTACCCCTACACACTCCTCTACACACTACACTACCCCTACACACTCCTCTACACACTACACTCCCCTACACACTACACTCCCCCTACACACTCCTCTACACACTACACTACCCCTACACACGATACTTCCCTGCACACTACACTACCCCTACACACTCCTCTACACACAACATTCCCCTACACACAATACTCCCCTCGACACACTACACTACCCCTATACACTCCCCTACACACTACACTACCCCTATACACTCCCCTACACACATCACTACCCCCTACACACTCCTCTACACACTACACTACCCCTACACACTCCCATACACACTACACTCCCCTACACACAACACTCCACCCTACACACTATACTACCCCTACACATTACACTACCCCTACACACTGCACTACCCCTACACACTCCCTTACACACTACACTACCCCTACACACTACACTCCCCTACATACAACACTACCCCTACACACTCCCCTACACACTACACTCCTCCTACACACAACACTACCCCTTACACACTACTCTACACACTACACTACATTCCCCTACACACTACACTATCCCTACACACTACACTCCCCCTACACACTCCCCTACACACTACACTCCCCTACACACTACACTCCCTACACACTACACTCCCCTACACACTCCACTACACACTACACTCCCTACACACTCCGCTACACACTACACTCCCTACACACTACACTACCCCCTACACACTCCTCTACACACTACACTACCCCTACACACTCCCATACACACTACACTCCCTACACATTACACTACCCCTACACACTGCACTACCCCTACACACTCCTTACACACTACACTACCCCTACACACTACACTCCTCTCTACACACTCCTCTACACACTACACTCCCCTACACACTAACACTACCCCTTACACACTCTCTACACACTACCCTCCTCTACACACTACACTCCCTACACACTATACCCCCTACACACTCCTCTACACATTACCCTCCCTACACACTACACTCATACACATTACACTCCCTACACACACCCCTACACACTACAACCCCTACACACTCCCCTACACACTACACTCCCCTACCACCTCCTCTACACACTACACTCCCCTAAACACTCCTCTACACACTACACTACACTACCCCTACATACTCCCTACACACTACACTCCCCTACAACTCTCCTACACACTACACTACCCCTACACACTCCTCTACACACTACACTCCCTACACACTACACTCCCTACACACTCCTCTACACACTACACTACCCCTACACACTCCTCTACACACTACACTACCCCTACACACGATACTTCCCTGCACACTACACTACCCCTACACAGTCCTCTACACACTACACTCCCCTACACACTCCTCTACACACTACACTACCCCTACACACTACACTCCCTACACACTACACTCCCTACACACTACACTCCCCTACACACTCCTCTACACACTACACTACCACTACACACTACACTTCCCCTACACACTCCTCTACACACTACACTCCCCCTACACACTACACTCCCCCTACACACTACACTCCCCTACACACTATACTCCCCCTACACACTCCCCTACACACTACACTCCCCCTACACACTCCGCTACACATTATCCTACCCCTACACACTCCTCTACACACTCCACTCCCTACACACTACACTCCCTACACACTAAACTCCCCTACACAGTCCTCTACACACTACACTACCCCTACACACTACACTCCCTACACACTACACTCCCCTACACACTACACTCCCTACACTACCACTACACACTACACCCTCTACACACTACACTTCCCCTACACACTACTCCTACACACTACACTACCCCTACACACTACACTCCCTACACACTACACTCCCCTACACACTCCCCTACACACTACACTCCCCTACACACTATACTCCCCTACACACTCCCTACACACTACACTTCCCTACACACTCCGCTACACATTACACTACCCCTACACACTCCTCTACACACTCCACTCCCTACACACTACACTCCCCTACACACTAAACTCCCCTACACAGTCCTCTACACACTACACTCCCCTACACACTCCTCTACACACTACACTACCCCTACACACTACACTCCCCTACACACTACACTCCCCTACACACTCCTCTACACACTACACTACCCCTACACACTCCTCTACACACTACACTACCCCTACACACTCCTCTACACACTACACTCCCCTACACACTACACTACCCCTACACACTCCTCTACACACTACACTACCCCTACACACGATACTTCCCTGCACACTACACTACCCCTACACACTCCTCTACACACAACATTCCCCTACACACAATACTCCCCTCGACACACTACACTACCCCTATACACTCCCCTACACACTACACTACCCCTATACACTCCCCTACACACAACACTACCCCCTACACACTCCTCTACACACTACACTACCCCTACACACTCCCATACACACTACACTCCCCTACACACAACACTCCACCCTACACACTATACTACCCCTACACATTACACTACCCCTACACACTGCACTACCCCTACACATTCCCTTACACACTACACTCCCCTACACACTACACTCCCCTACACACTATACTCCCCCTACACACTCCCCTACACACTACACTCCCCCTACACACTCCACTACACATTATCCTACCCCTACACACTCCTCTACACACTCCACTCCCCTACACACTACACTCCCCTACACACTAAACTCCCCCTACACAGTCCTCTACACACTACACTCCCCTACACACTCCTCTACACACTACACTACCCCTACACACTACACTCCCCTACACACTACACTCCCCTACACACTCCTCTACACACTACACTACCACTACACACTACACCCCCCTACACACTACACTTCCCCTACACACTCCTCTACACACTACACTCCCCTACACACTACACTCCCCTACACACTACACTCCCCCTACACACTCCCCTACACACTACACTCCCCTACACACTATACTCCCCCTACACACTCCCCTACACACTACACTCCCCCTACACACTCCGCTACACATTACACTACCCCTACACACTCCTCTACACACTCCACTCCCTACACACTACACTCCCTACACACTAAACTCCCCTACACAGTCCTCTACACACTACACTCCCCTGCACACTCCTCTACACACTACACTACCCCTACACACTACACTCCCTACACACTAAACTCCCCTACACACTCCTCTACACACTACACTACCCCTACACACTCCTCTACACACTACACTACCCCTACACACTCCTCTAGACACTACACTCCCTACACACTACACTCCCTACACACTCCGCTACACATTACACTACCCCTACACACTCCTCTACACACTCCACTCCCTACACACTACACTCCCTACACACTAAACTCCCCTACACAGTCCTCTACACACTACACTCCCTACACACTCCTCTACACACTACACTACCCCTACACACTACACTCCCTACACACTAAACTCCCCTACACACTCCTCTACACACTACACTACCCCTACACACTCCTCTACACACTACACTACCCCTACACACTCCTCTAGACACTACACTCCCTACACACTACACTCCCCTACACACTCCTCTACACACTACACTACCCCTACACACTCCTCTACACACTACACTACCCCTACACACGATACTTCCCTGCACACTACACTACCCCTACACACTCCTCTACACACAACATTCCCCTACACACAATACTCCCCTCGACACACTACACTACCCCTATACACTCCCCTACACACAACACTACCCCTACACACTCCTCTACACACTACACTACCCTACACACTCCCATACACACTACACTCCCTACACACAACACTCCACCCTACACACTATACTACTCCTACACACTCCTTACACACTACACTACCCCTACACACTACACTCACTACACACTACACTACTCCCTACACACTACACTCCTCCTACACACAACACTACCCCTTACACACTACTCTACACACTACACTACATTCCCTACACACTACACTATCCCTACACACTACACTCCCC
>NW_027037398.1:0-19259 GCF_034236695.1 Oncorhynchus nerka
GGAGAGAGGAGAGGAGGGGCATGGGCTGGAGGGAGGTGGAGAGGAGAGGAGGGGCATGGGCTAGAGGGAGGTGGAGAGGAGAGGGAGGGGCATGGGCTGGAGGGAGGTGGAGAGGAGAGAGGGGCATGGGCTGGAGGGAGGTGGAGGAGAGGAGGGCATGGGCTAGAGGGAGGTGGAGAGGAGAGGAGGGGCATGGGCTGGAGGGAGGTGGAGAGGAGAGGAGGGGCATGGGCTGGAGGGAGGTGGAGAGGAGAGGGGCATGGGCTGGAGGGAGGTGGAGAGGAGAGGAGGGGCATGGGCTGGAGGGAGGTGGAGAGGAGAGGAGGGGCATGGGCTGGGGGGAGGTGGAGAGGAGAGGAGAGCATGGGCTGGAGGGAGGTGAGAGGAGAGGAGGGGCATGGGCTGGAGGGAGGTGGAGAGGAGAGGAGGGGCATGGGCTGGAGGGAGGTGGAGAGGAGAGGAGGGGCATGGGCTGGAGGGAGGTGGAGAGGAGAGGAGGGGCATGGGCTGGAGGGAGGTGGAGAGAGAGGAGGGGCATGGGCTAGAGGGAGGTGGAGAGGAGAGGAGGGGCATGGGCTGGAGGGAGGTGGAGAGGAGAGAGGCATGGGCTAGAGGGAGGTGGAGAGGGAGAGGAGGGCATGGGCTGGAGGGAGGTGGAGAGGAGAGGGCATGGGCTGGAGGGAGGTGGAGAGGAGAGGAGGGGCATGGGCTAGAGGGAGGTGGAGAGGAGAGGGCATGGGCTGGAGGGAGGTGGAGAGGAGAGGAGGGGCATGGGCTGGAGGGAGGTGGAGAGGAGAGGAGGGCATGGGCTGGAGGGAGGTGGAGAGGAGGGCATGGGCTGGAGGGAGGTGGAGAGGAGAGGAGAGCATGGGCTGGAGGGAGGTGGAGAGGAGAGGAGGGGCATGGGCTAGAGGGAGGTGGAGAGGAGAGGAGGGGCATGGGCTGGAGGGAGGTGGAGAGGAGAGGAGGGCATGGGCTGGAGGGAGGTGGAGAGGAGAGGAGGGGCATGGGCTAGAGGGAGGTGGAGAGGAGGAGGCATGGGCTGGAGGGAGGTGGAGGGGAGGAGGGGCATGGGCTGGAGGGAGGTGGAGAGGAGAGGAGAGCATGGGCTGGAGGGAGGTGGAGAGGAGAGGAGGGGCATGGGCTAGAGGGAGGTGGAGAGGAGAGGAGGGGCATGGGCTGGAGGGAGGTGGAGAGGAGAGGAGGGGCATGGGCTAGAGGGAGGTGGAGAGGAGAGGAGGGGCATGGGCTGGAGGGAGGTGGAGAGGAGAGGAGGGGCATGGGCTGGAGGGAGGTGGAGAGGAGAGGAGGGGCATGGGCTGGAGGGAGGTGGAGAGGAGGGGCATGGGCTGGAGGGAGGAGGAGAGGAGGGGCATGGGCTGGAGGGAGGTGGAGAGGAGAGGAGAGCATGGGCTGGAGGGAGGTGGAGAGGAGAGGAGGGGCATGGGCTGGAGGGAGGTGGAGAGGAGAGGAGGGGCATGGGCTGGAGGGAGGTGGAGAGGAGAGGAGGGGCATGGGCTGGAGGGAGGTGGAGAGGAGAGGAGGGGCATGGGCTGGAGGGAGGTGGAGAGGAGAGGAGGGGCATGGGCTGGAGGGAGGTGGAGAGAGGAGGGGCATGGGCTGGAGGGAGGTGGAGAGGAGAGGAGGGGCATGGGCTGGAGGGAGGTGGAGAGGAGAGGAGGCATGGGCTGGAGGGAGGTGGAGAGGAGAGGAGATGCAGGGGAGAGAGGAGAGCATGGGCTGGAGGAGGAGAGGAGAGTGGCATGGAGCTGGAGGAGTGGAGGGAGATGGAGGCATGGACTGAGGAGTGAGCATGGGCTGGAGGGAGGTGGAGAGAGAGGCATGGGCTGGAGGGAGGAGAGAGGAGGGGCATGGGCTGGAGGAGGTGGAGAGAGAGCAGGGGAGTGTGAGGGAGGCAGAGGAGGCTGGAGAGGAGGTGGAGAGAGAGGAGGGGCATGGGCTGGAGGGAGGTGGAGAGGAGAGGAGAGCATGGGCTAGAGGGAGGTGGAGAGAAGAGGGGCATGGGCTGGAGGGAGGTGGAGAGGAGGAGGGGCATGGGCTAGAGGGAGGTGAGAGGAGGAGGGGCATGGGCTGGAGGGAGGTGGAGAGGAGAGGAGGGGCATGGGCTGGAGGGAGGTGGAGAGGAGAGGAGGGCATGGGCTGGAGGAGGTGGAGAGGAGAGGAGGGGCATGGGCTGGAGGGAGGTGGAGAGGAGAGGAGGGGCATGGGCTGGAGGGAGGTGGAGAGGAGAGGAGGGCATGGGCTAGGGAGGTGGAGGAGGAGAGGAGGGGCATGGGCTAGAGGGAGGTGGAGAGGAGAGGCATGACGGAGGGAGGTGGAGGAGGGGCATGGGCTAGAGGGAGGTGGAGGAGAGGAGGGGCATGGGCTGGAGGGAGGTGGAGAGGAGAGGAGAGCATGGGCTAGAGGAGAGGAGGTGGAGGAGGAGAGGAGAGCATGGGCTGGAGGGAGGTGGAGAGGAGAGGAGGGGCATGGGCTGGAGGGAGGTGGAGAGGAGAGGAGGGGCATGGGCTGAGGGAGGTGGAGAGGAGAGGAGGGGCATGGGCTGGAGGGAGGTGGAGAGGAGAGGAGGGCATGGGCGAGTGAGAGGAGGGGCATGGGCTGAGGAGTGGAGAGGAGGGAGCATGGGCTGGAGGGAGGTGGAGAGGAGAGGAGGGGCATGGGCTGGAGGGAGGTGGAGAGGAGAGCATGGCTGGAGGAGGTGGAGAGGAGGGGCATGGGCTAGAGGGAGGTGGAGAGGAGAGGAGAGCATGGGCTAGAGGGAGGTGGAGAGGAGAGGAGAGCATGGGCTAGAGGGAGGTGGAGAGGAGAGGAGAGCATGGGCTAGAGGGAGGTGGAGAGGAGAGGAGGGGCATGGGCTGGAGGGAGGTGGAGAGGAGAGGAGGGCATGGGCTGGAGGGAGGTGGAGGAGGAGGAGGAGGGGCATGGGCTGGAGGGAGGTGGAGAGGAAGGAGGCATGGGCTGGAGGAGGTGGAGAGGAGAGGGGCATGGGCTGGAGGAGGTGGAGAGGAGGGAGCATGGGCTGGAGGGAGGTGGAGAGGAGAGGAGGAGCATGGGCTGGAGGGAGGTGGAGAGGAGAGAGCATGGGCTGGAGGGAGGTGGAGAGGAGAGGAGGAGGCATGGGCTGGAGGGAGGTGGAGAGGAGAGGAGAGCATGGGCTGGAGGGAGGTGGAGAGGAGAGGAGGGGCATGGGCTGGAGGGAGGTGGAGGAGGAGGAGAGCATGGGCTGGAGGGAGGTGGAGAGGAGAGGAGGGGCATGGGCTAGAGGGAGGTGGAGGAGAGGAGGGGCATGGGCTAGAGGGAGGTGAGAGGAGAGGAGGGCATGGGCTAGAGGGAGGTGGAGAGGAGAGGAGGGGCATGGGCTAGAGGGAGGTGGAGAGGAGAGGAGAGCATGGGCTAGAGGGAGGTGGAGAGGAGGGGCATGGGCTGGAGGGAGGTGGAGAGGAGAGGAGGGGCATGGGCTAGAGGGAGGTGGAGAGGAGAGGAGAGCATGGGCTAGAGGGAGGTGGAGAGGAGAGGAGGGGCATGGGCTGGAGGGAGGTGGAGAGGAGAGAGGGGCATGGGCTAGAGGGAGGTGGAGAGGAGAGGAGGGGCATGGTGAGGGAGGTAGACAGGAGAGGAGGGCATGGGCTGGAGGGCGGTGGAGAGGAGAGGAGGGCATGGGCTAGAGGGAGGTGGAAAGGAGAGGAGAGCATGGGCAGGAGGGAGGTGGAGAGGAGAGGAGGGGCATGGGCTAGAGGGAGGTGGAGAGGAGAGGAGGAGCATGGGCTAGAGGGAGGTGGAGAGGAGAGGAGGGGCATGGGCTGGAGGGAGGTGGAGAGGAGAGGAGGGGCATGGGCTAGAGGGAGGTGGAGAGGAGAGGAGGGGCATGGGCTGGAGGGAGGTGAGAGGAGAGGAGGGGCATGGGCTGGAGGGAGGTGGGAGGAGAGGAGGGGCATGGGCTGGAGAGGGAGGTGGAGAGGAGGGGCATGGGCTGGAGGGAGGTGGACAGGAGAGGAGGGGCATGGGCTGGAGGGAGGTGGAGAGGAGGGGCATGGGCTGGAGGGAGGTGGAGAGGAGAGGAGGGGCATGGGCTGGAGGGAGGTGGAGAGGAGAGGAGAGCATGGGCTGGAGGGAGGTGGAGAGGAGAGGAGGCATGGGCTGGAGGGAGGTGGAGGAGAGGAGAGGAGAGGCATGGCTGGAGGGAGGTGGAGAGGAGAGGAGGGCATGGGCTGGAGGGAGGTGGAGAGGAGAGAGAGCATGGGCTGGAGGGAGGTGGAGAGGAGAGGAGGGGCATGGGCTGGAGGGAGGTGGAGAGGAGAGGAGAGCATGGGCTGGAGGGAGGTGGAGAGGAGGGGCATGGGCTGGAGGGAGGTAGAGGAGAGGAGAGCATGGGCTGGAGGGAGATGGAGAGGAGGGGCATGGGCTGGAGGGAGGTGGAGAGGAGAGGAGAGCATGGGCTGGAGGGAGGTGAGAGAGGAGGGGCATGGGCTGGAGGGAGGTGGAGAGGAGAGGAGGGCATGGGCTAGAGGGAGGTGGAGAGGAGAGGAGGGGCATGGGCTGGAGGGAGGTGGAGAGGAGGAGGGGCATGGGCTGGAGGAGGTGGAGAGGAGAGGAGGGGCATGGGCTGGAGGGAGGTGGAGAGGACAGGAGGGGCATGGGCTGGAGGGAGGTGGAGAGGAGGGGCATGGGCTGGAGGGAGGTGGAGAGGAGAGGCATGGGCTGGAGGGAGGTGGAGAGGAGAGGAGGGGCATGGGCTGCAGGGAGGTGGAGAGGAGAGGAGGTGCATGGGCTAGAGGGAGGTGGAGAGGAGAGGAGGGGCATGGGCTAGGAGGGAGGTGGAGAGGAGAGGAGGGGCATGGGCTGGAGGGAGGTGGAGAGGAGAGGAGGGGCATGGGCTGGAGGGAGGTGGAGAGGACAGGAGGGGCATGGGCTGGAGGGAGGTGGAGGAGGAGAGGAGGGCATGGGCTAGAGGGAGGTGGAGAGGAGAGGAGGGGCATGGGTTGGAGGGAGGTGGAGAGAGAGAGGGGCATGGGCTGGAGGGAGGGTGTGGAGAGGAGAGGAGGTGGGGGGAAGGGGGAAAGTGTGTCACCTCATTACAGAGAGCTTTGATTAGTGTAAAGGATGAGCTAAGATAGAGCCAGGGGAGTGGGAGGGTGGAGGGCTAGAGAGAGCGATAGAGTGGGGGAGGAGGATATAGGGAAGGGGGATAGAGGTATAGAGGGAGTGAGACGGATGGATGAGGGGAAGGAGCGAGGAGAATGCAGGGGTGGTGGGAAAGAGAGGATTGGGGATCTCTTCTTGAAATGGGCTGTTTTTTATATTTTTCTATGATGATGATGATGATGATGACAAAGGGAATTGTGGATCTGTCTGGATTGTGATCATTCTGAGGACCATGAAGCTGTTAAAAGGCCGACTGTAGAAACGCCAACGCCATGACAGTAGAACCAACTCCTCATGCTTCTATTTGACCTCACATGTTGGGAGATTAATTCAGGGTCTTTAATTTCCAAGGCAACAGCCAGAGAGAAGAAGTAGTTCCAAATGGCAGTCTATTCTCTACATGCACTCTTTGACCAGAGGGTGCCATTTGGGCGGAGACTAAGTCCCGTTACAGTAGAGTGTCTGGAATGGGAAACCCCACTGCGACTTATTTAGGAGAGCAGCCAACCTGTGTGTGTGAAGGAATCCAGTTGGTCATCTTAACAGCAGAATGGTCTTTGACATGACCTTCACGTAAGAACAAAATATTTACTGTTATGGCGTTCGTATTTGGACAAAATACTCTGATAGCACATGAGCTCTCAGTCATAAAGCTGACACTGTCTACACATGGTATACATCGTCCAATGAAATGCTTTGTTTTAGGTTCCTTCTCGACAATGCAACAACAATAAGAAATAATACAAGATAAGAATATGAACATAAAGTCAATGGCTCAGTGGAATAGAATAAACATTTTAGCATCAGTATAATACAGGAAGGGACAATATAAAGTCCATTATTTGCACGCAGTATTTACACGTACTGGGGAAGATGATTACAAGCAGAGTAGATGTACTCATCGGTGGTTTTAACAATGATGTACCGCGGTTGCTTGAGGAATGACTAAAGCCTTTGCTAGCTTGTTGACAATGTGTCGACTCATGACTGGTGGTCAGGAAGTTGAATAATTGAACTGTCATGTTGAATCACGATAGAGCCTCAAGGAGGAGTTTCAAGATGGATGGTGATGTTATTAAGTCATGAACACTTTGAACTGCATCACTATTCCAGATGACCAATGATGCTGATTTAGTGCTACTTATACAGTTGACCTTAATCTGACCCTTTCTCTTGCCTGTCTCTCGCTCGCTCTTTCTTACAATCTCTTCACCTCCTCTCTCTCTCTCTCCCTCTCTTCCTCTCATTCCCTCCCCTCTCTCTTTTCCATCTCCTTTCCCATCTCTTTCCCTCTCTGTCCAGGTGCAATACATCCTCCAGTCCACTCAACATAAAGAGGGTGTAGAGCTCAGTAACCTACTCACCACTCCCCACCTCCAGGTAAGAGACCTGGGACACACCAGAACTCAACCCTTAACCTTGTCAGTGTTCCCGAGCTGGCCACCTGAGAGGTACTATGGACCAAATCCCCATTTGGAATTTGTCAGTGTTACTGAGATATATGTGAATATGCTCCATATACCATAGGCTCCATATACTGTATCATAGGCTGCATATACTGTACCATATGTTATATATACTGTACCATAGGTTATATATACTGTACCATAGGCTCCATATACTGTACCATAGGCTCCATATACTGTACCATAGGCTGCATATACTGTACCATAGGCTGCATATACTGTACCATAGGCTGCATATACTGTACCATAGGCTGCATATACTGTACCATAGGCTCCATATAATGTACCATAGGCTGCATATACTGTACCATAGGCTCCATATACTGTACCATAGGCTCCATATACTGTACCATAGGCTTCATATACAGTACTGTGGAAATGTTTTAGGCAGGTTTGAAAAAAATGTAAGAATGCTTTAGTAAGAATGTAAGAAAGTAAGAATGCTTTTAAAAATAGACATGTTAATAGATTATATTTATCAATTAACAAAATACAAAGTGAGTGAACAGAAGAAATATCTACATCAAATCCATATTTGGTGTGACCACCCTTTGCCTTCATAACAGCATCAATTATTGTAGGTACACTTGCACAAGTCAGGGATTTTGTAGGCATATAGTCAGGTGTATGATTAAACAATTATACCAAACATCTGCCTAAAACTTTTGCACAGTACTATACGTTCATGTGAAACCCTGAACCATCGTCACTGTTATCCAGTCTTGACATCAGCCTCCTCCAGAGGAGCTCAGGGAAGTCACCGATCAGTGGGTTTTATATGGCTCTTTATGTGGCTTTGCTCTGTGACTGAACTAAAGGGCATGGGAAACAGCCCTAACTCTATGGGTTGCCCTGTCTTAGTCTTTAATAACCTCTGTATCGGTGATATAACAGGCATTGTGGGTTTTGGAGTTTGATGGTTAACATGATGACAGTGTATCCAGCTTCTGCACACAGAACCTCCCTTTGTTTGTGCTTCTCCAGCTCTGAGCATGTCATCGATTTGCGGAGCAACACCTTCTAGTGTATACAGCACAGGAGGTTGAGGGGAGTGATGGCTTACTAACTTTGTTCCCAGCCATTACTATGAGCCCTTCCTCCCAATGAAGGTGCCACCAGCCACCAGTGGCACACAGTAGATTTTGAGCCTCAGTTGCCCAGTTGTAGCTTGAAACTTGACCCTGCCTGTCTGGTCAGTGTCCAGCCCAAACACGCACACAGACAGGTCACTGAGTATGGATGGCTTACGGCTGGCCTAGCATGAATGACCCCAGGTCCATGTGCCAGCCTCCGGTGTTGACACCGCTCTCTAAGTAGCCACCGAGTGCAACTGTCATGTCGCTATGAAAGAGATTAGACATGTCGAGGCGTTGAGGAGGGATGGAGAGATGGATGTGTGAAGACGAGGAAAGAAATAACATGCTACAGCTGGGCAACTGAGAGGCTCAACACCTACTGTGTACTACTGGTGGCTGGTGGCACCTTCATTGGGAGGAGGGCCTATAGTAATGGCTGGAACGAAATTAAGTAAGCCATCCTCCTCACCAGCCTCCTGTGCTGTATACCCAGAAGGTGCAATCAGTAGAATATAGAGAGGATCCGCCCTGGTCTTGCATGCTAGTCTCCTTAGACAGACGCCTTTCTCCCACAATGCAACAATGAGCTGTTGCTCAGGGTCTGGGAATTTTGAGACTAGTTGTGTTATAATTCTCCACTGGGGCACAGCCAGAAGAGGACTGGACAACCCACATAGCCTGGTTCTCAGGTTTCTTCCTAGGTTTTGGCCTTTCAGGGAGTTTTTCCTAGCCACCGTGCTTCTACACCTGCATTACTTGCTGTTTGGGGTTTTAGGCTGGGTTTCTGTACAGCACTTTGAGATATCATTGACAACGAAGGGCTATATAAATACATTTGATTTGATTTGTGTGCCGACACGTGACCGTGACCATGTGACTGTGTGACCACAAAACCCACTGTTGCTCCATTGACTCCACTGGGCATCATGTCCAATTAAACACAGGCATTTGCCGCAACGGCAACCAACAGGCAGTGGATTATCCCTCCCTCCGGTTATGCTGCGGAACGTGACCCTTCCCACTATCTGACCCCGGTTAGCGACCCTCACCCTAGCTACACACACACAGACACACACAGGTAAACAGATCAACAAACCCCCATGTAAAATGGTAGTGAATAGGTAACCTGCTAGGAACACACTGCCTCCCTCTCTCTCCCTCTTCTCCTCATTTCCCTTCCTCCTCATCCTTCTCGAGATCGAGGTGTTTTTATGATTGATGGAGGCGAATCCTGCCTCCTAAATGCAGGGCAGATTAAGAGGGATTGTGTGTACGCTGGAAGCTTAGCCAGCCCTCAGTCAGCCCTCCTTTCTGCCTTCCCAGGTCTCTCTTCTGCGGGATAAAGACACTCATTTGGTTTAACGGTTATTAACTGCGGCATACGGAGAGCCCGTCACCTTAAATGAAGTGAGGGGGAAATCTTTTTAGAGGTGGAGTCTGCTGTCGGCTGGTGTTGAGGGAGGGAGGAAGAGAGAGACAGGGTGGGCTTTGGGTAAAACGGGCATGTTTAATCATAAGGGATGGAAGCCGAGTTTCAAAGTGTGTTGTGAGTTGTGTTGTGTTGTGAGTTGTGTTTTGAGTTGTGTTGTGAGTTGTGTTGTGTTGTGAGTTGTGTTGTGTGTTGTGTTGTGTTGTGAGTTGTGTTGTGAGTTGTGTTGTGAGTTGTGTTGTGTTGTGAGTTGTGTTTTGAGTTGTGTTGTGAGTTGTGTTGTGTTGTGAGTTGTGTTGTGTGTTGTGTTGTGTTGTGTTGTGAGTTGTGTTGTGTTGTGAGTTGTGTTGTGAGTTGTGTTGTGTTGTGAGTTGTGTTGTGAGTTGTGTTGTGTGTTGTGTTGTGAGTTGTGTTTTGTGTTGTGTTGTGAGTTTTGTGTTGTGTGTTGTGTTGTGAGTTGTGTTGTGAGTTTTGTGAGTTTTGTGTTGTGTGTTGTGTTGTGAGTTGTGTTGAGGTGTGTTGTGAGTTGTGTTGAGTTGTGTGTTGTGTTATGTGTTGTGTTGTGAGTTGTGTGTTGTGTTGTGAGTTGTGTTGTGAGTTGTGTTGTGTTGAGGTGTGTTGTGAGTTGTGTGTTGTGTTGTGAGTTGTGTTGTGAGTTGTGTTGTATCGTGTGTTGTGTTGTGAGTTGTGTGCGCACTGTGTATCAAAAAGCTCCAATTCATCCAAGTCAAGTACTACAACAATCAAATGGAATAAACACCCAGTTTCCACGGCACACACACTCCTTGTCTCCCATGTACCTGTGTGTTGTCTCTCCCAGGCTCTGATACAGGCCCATGACAGGGTGGCAGAGCAGGAGTTGGAGCCGGACCCAGAGAGTGTGATCAGTACATGGGAGAGACCGTCAAACTGGTGCGGCTGGAAGGCCGGTGACATGCCTCTGGTAAGACACACACACACACACACACACACACACACACACACACACACACACACACACACACACACACACACACACACACTCATCTGATTAAAACAATCAAGAATATCGGTGCAAATGGACCAATAAAGCAAATATTGCACTGTAATGTACTGAATATTACTGTATTGTATTGTAATGTTGGGGCGGCAGGTAGCCTAGTGGTTTGAGTGTTGGGCCAGTAACCAGCAGGTAGTCTAGTGGTTAGAGCGTTGGGCCAGTAACCAGCAGGTAGTCTAGTGGTTCGAGTGTTGGGCCAGTAACCGAAAGGTTGCTGGATTGAATCCCCGAGCTGACAAGGTAAAAATCTGTCGTTCTGCCCCTGAACAAGGCAGTTAACCAACTGTTCCCTGGTAGCTGGCCGTCATTGTAAATAAGAATTTGTTCTTAAATGACTTGCATAGTTGAATAAAGGTTCAACTTAAAAAATATAATAATAATAATGTACTGTATTTGTATAGTAATGTACTGTACTGTATTATAAATTCTCTGATGTAGACTTGTCTTTCTAGTTGGTGTGTGTTTATGTCAGGTACATCTAGGTGGTTTGTACTGATAAGTCTATCTGACTGGTAGTGTATTTGCCTGTGTGTCTTGTCCCCAGGGAGCCACAGTTCGTAACGAGATGGACAGCGTGGTGGTGAGTCGCGTGGTGAAGGGCGGGACAGCCGAGCGAAGCGGACTACTGGCCGAGGGAGATGAGATCCTGCAGATCAACGGCGTGCCCGTCCGTGGGAAAAACGTCAATGAGGTCCATGACCTTCTGGTGAGTAATTGGTTAATTGAGAATCGCTCACACTGGATATCACACACACACACACACACACACACACACACACACACCCCTGGGTCGCTCCTCTTTTCAGTTTGTTGCAGCTAGCAACTGGAACGAGCTGCAAAAAACACTCAAACTGGACAGTTTTTCTTCATCTTTTCATTCAAAGACTCAATCATGGACACTCTTACTGACAGTTTTGGCTGCTTCACGTAATGTATTGTTGTCTCTACCTTCGTGCCCTTTGTGCTGTTGTTTGTGCCCAATAATGTTTGTACCATGTTTTGTGCTGCTACCATGTTGTGCTGCTACCATGTTGTGTTGCTGCCATGCTGTGTTGTCATGTGTGGCTGCCATGCTGTGTTGTTGTCTTAGGTCACTCTTTATGTAGTGTTGTGGTGTCCCTCTTGTCGAGATGCGTGTTTTGTCATATATATTTTTTTATTGTTTAATCCTCCGTCCCCGCAGGAGGCTGTTTGGTAGGCCGTCATTGCAAATAAGAATTTGTTCTTCACTGAGTTACCTAGTTAAATAAGTCAAATAAAAAACATGCACAGACACACACATAATGTGCCCATTGACTTGTGTCAGTATGTCGCTTTGATGCCATCAGATCTAATTCATATAACATTTTATGTAGCCTCGGCTCGACCCCATCTTTCCTCATTCTTGAAACCACAAAACATTACAGTACATGACACTACATTGTGTAATACTTAGTTAATTTGAATGAAGCTGATTCCATGTACTGTAGATTGGTCTCTCTCCTCAGACGGAGATGCTTAGTTAATTTGAATGAAGCTGATTCCATGTACTGTGGATTGTACTCAGCGTCATTGGTCTCTCACCTCAGACGGAGATGCATGGCACTTTGACCTTCCTCCTCATCCCCAGCTCTCAGACGAAAACTCCCCCACACAGAGAGACGGTGGTAAGGCTCCTTCAGGGTGTGTGTGTGTGTGCGCGTGCCTGTCTGCGTGCATGCACAACATGTGTGTTCAATTATTACATCATAATCAGTTACTAAATTCTTCTGAGCGATGATGATGATTATGTCACCCATGTGTTCAGATGCACGTGAGGGCGTATTTTAACTACGACCCATCTGATGACCCGTACGTGCCGTGCAGGGAGCTGGGCCTGTCCTTCCGGAAGGGAGACATCCTCCACATTATCAGCCAGGACGACCCCAACTGGTGGCAGGCCTACCGGGAGGGAGATGAGGACAACCAGCCCCTAGCCGGGCTAGTACCAGGTACCCAACCCTAACCCCAACCCTAACAACCCCTACCCCTTCATTTTTTCCCCCCAAGTAAATGTTTCTGTCTTCCTTCCCCCTCTCCCAGGGAAGAGCTTCCAGCAGCAGAGAGAAGCTATGAAGAAAACCATTGTGGACAGGAATCCTGACAGCCCAGGTAAGGGGATTACTATATATACTGCTCAGTTACACACTCCAGGCACTATCACAGGTGTCTAAACACAAGCATGCACGCACACACACACACACACACACACACACACACACACACACACACACACACACACACACACACACACACACACACACACACACACACACACACACACAATCATTATGATCTGATATGCTCTAAATCATCTGTTGATCATTTTCCACTTCTCATTTTCTCCAGGGAAGCTTTGGTGTTCAAAGAAGAACAAAAAGCTGAGGAAGAAAACCATGTACAACCCCCAGCAGCAACGTTGGTAAGGTTCTTTCTCCTACATCTTTGGTCCAATCCCAAATGGACTGCTAGACCCCTATGTACTTGTGGATATTTGATTGTGTGAGGAATATGGTGAAAATTCCACTTAGCCTATCAGACGGAGCTACTACCATATTGCTCACACCTGTCAAGTCATCTCAGATATCCACACATAGGAGGGCATAGGGTCATAGACACCTATAGGTGTTAGGGTTGATTTGGGACTCTGGCATCTCTCTCGCAATGTCCCTATGTACATTATAATAGATTTTCAGACGATTGTAAAGTGCCTTTGTAAAGTATTCAGACCTTTATTGCCTTTTTTACACATTTAGTTACGTTACAGCCTTATTCTAAAATGGATTAAATAAATAAAACATCCTCAGCAATCTGCACACAGAACCCCATAATGACATCACAATAAACCCCATAATGACATCACAGAACCCCATAATGACATCACAATACCCCATAATGACATCACAGAACCCCATAATGACATCACAATACCCCATAATGACATCACAGAACCCCATAATGACATCACAATACCCCATAATGACAAAGCGAAAATAGTTTTTTTAATTAAAAACTGTAATATCTTATTTACATAAGTATTCAGCCCTTTTGCTATGAGACTTGAGACTCAGTTGCATCTAGTTTAAATATATCATCCTTGATCTTTCTACCACCTGTGGTAAATTCAATTGATTGGAACCGATTTGGAAAGGCACACACCTGTCTATATAAGGTCAGCTGACAGTGCATGTCAGAGCAAAAACCAAGCCATGAGGTCGAAGGAACTGTCCGTAGAGCTCAGAGACAGGATTGTGTCGAGGCACAGATCTGAGGAAGGAAAACCAAAACATTTCTGCAGCATTGAAGGTCCCCAAGGACACAGTGGCTTCCATCATTCTTAAATGGAAGAAGTTTGGAACCACCAAGACTCTTCCTAAGAGCTGGCCGCCCGGCCAAACTGAGCAATCAGGGAGAAGGGCCTTGGTCAGGAGGTGACCAAGAACACGTTGGTCACTGACAGAGCTCCAGAGTTTCTCTGTGGAGAGGGGAGAACCTTCCAGAAGGACAACCATCTCTGCAGCACTCCAGCAATCAGGCCTTTATGGTAGAGTGGCCAGACGGAAGCCACTCCTCAGTAAAAGGCACATGACAACCCACTTGGAGTTTGCCAAAAGGCACTTAAAGACTCTCAGACCATGAGAAACAAGATTCTCTGGTCTGATGAAACCAAGATTGAACTCTTTGGCCGGAATGCCAACGTCTGGAGAAAACCTGGCACCATCTCTATGGTGAAGCATGTTGGTGGCGGCATCATGCTGTGGGGATGTTTTTCAGTGGCAGGGACTGGGAGACTAGTCAGAATCGAGGCAAAGACGAACTGAGCAAAGTACAGAGAGATCCTTGATGATAACCTGCTCCAGTGCGCTCAGGACCTCAGACTGGAGCGAAGGTTCACCTTCCAACAGCAAAATAATCCTAAGCACACAGCCAAGACAATGCAGGAGTGGCTTCGGGACAAGTCTCTGAATGTCCTTGAGTGGACTTGAACCTGATTGAACATCTCTGGAGAGACCTGGATATAGCTGTGCAGCGACGCTCCCCATCCAATCTGACAGAGGATCTGCAGAGAAGAATGTGAGAAACTCCCTAAATATAGATGTACCAAGCTTGTAGCGTTGTACCCAATAAGACTCGAGGCTGTAATTGATGCCAAAGGTGCTTCAACAATTTAAAAAAAACAGTTTATTTTTTGTTATTGTGTCTAGATTGATAAGATTTTAAAAATATATGTTTTTCCATTTTAGAATGAGGCTGTAACCTGAACAAATGTGGTCTGAATACTTTCCGAAGGCACTGTAAAATCGGTGCGAACTCGGTTCGGACATTACATTCAGAGGTGCTAAGTACTCTCGGCCAGCCTATGTTACTGGTGTGTCTTAGAGTTAAAGTATGAGAGTGGAAAGTCCTCTCCTAGCAGGAAGTCTTATTACCTCAGTCTTGTTGGCACACAGGAGGCTGGACTCTGGGGCACATTCAGAAATGAATGGATTGGGTATAACAGATATGCCTCTGACATGTACCCAGTAATCATGCCTGCTCTATTCATGGAATTTCTATCTGCCATGTTCCCCCTCAGCTGAATGTTGTGGAATATTCTGATAGGTATATATGTTCTACATAACATATTTATATCTGATATGTATATAGAGTAACATTTCTGCAACATTTCAATCTGCAACATCTTCAGTAAACCCCAACCTCTCTACTTACCTCTGTCGCGCTCAGACTACTCCGCCGATGACATCCTGACCTATGAGGAGATGGCGTTACCACCAGCCGCCAGTCAGCAAGCGACCCATCGCCCTGATTGGTCCGGCCCAACAGCGGGCAGGAAGAGCTGCGGCGGAGGCTGCTGTCTATCCAGCCGGACAGATTCGCCAGCGCCGTGCCACGGGCAGACCAATCAGAGCAGGGGGATTGGGGGCGGGCAAGACTTGATGATGGGAACAAGACCCACTTGTTCTTTGTGGGAGGTTCCAGTTGTGTCCTGTTAGGTCTTTTTTATATATTATTTAAGTGTTGTGATTATTAAACAGACTTTAAATAAAGTTTGATGGGGTTTGATAGCTTGAAGCATTGACAAATTACTGCAGCAATTCAACAGGTAGGGTCGACGTTACCAATACATACAGATTAGCTTCTAACAAATTCTCATTTCTTTTTTATTTTAACTCTTTATTACAATAGACCAGACAAAAACTTAATTATACATTTAACATACATTTAATATACCAAATTCTCATTTCAACAATCGCTATCACTCAGATACAACGAAGCCCACGGATACATGAGAAGAATGGGAGGGAGTACCACTTTGTGAACCTGGGCTGGCGCTTTGAGACGGACGACCCAGCAGGAAGTTCATCGAGTCTGGGGAGTACGACAGGAACTTGTATGGCACCAGCAGTGACTCGGTTCGACAGGTCATCAACTCAGGCAGGATCTGTCTGCTGTGCCTGCACACTAAGGTAGGAAACTACATTTCATAAACCCTACATAGCACTTCATAAGCCCTACATAGCACTTCATAGCACTACATAGATGCTTCATAAATCATGTAAGTAAGTCATTCTACATAAAGGGTGATGTGTCCTTACACCTGGTGCTTAGCCTTGTGCCACACTTTATGTAGCATGTCATTTTAAGCATCTTTACAGGGCTTATGAATGGTTCATAAAGGCTTTTTAAGCCTTAAAAGTTATGTTTAGTTGAAAGTGGGACTGTTAGCCGCTAGTTGAGAATATGTTGTGGAGGAAATTTCATATCATGTTTTGAAAGCATACTATCCACGCTGCTATTCCTCTATTCTCTATCTCCCTTTGTTTTGATCATTTTCTCCCCTCCTCCTGCTGCTGTTTCCCTTCGGTCTCTCACTCAGTCACTGCGGGTGCTCGGGTCCTCCAACCTCAAGCTCCTATGTGATCTTCATCGCTCCTCCTCTCAGGAGCGATTCCGCACCTGCTGGCCAAGGATGGAAAAAACCCAAAGGTACTTATCTCACAAAAAGCCCTTTATCAGCAAGTACCATAGATACATTAATATCCACAGTGAATGTATAACATGAATCACACTTATCATGTTGATCATTATACCTGTGAGAAGCTATAATGAACTATTTCTCCTCTGCTGGTACAGTAATAGTTCTGCCTTGAGCTACATCTAGCCAGGATATCTCTAAAACCCCTCCTTCCTCCTGTTTCCTTGCATCTAGCCAGGATATCTCTAAACCCCTCCTTCCCTCCTGTTTCCTACATCTAGCCAGGATATCTCTAAACCCCTCCTTCCTTCCTGTTTCCTACATCTAGCCAGGATATCTCTAAACCCCTCCCTTCCCTCCTCCCCTCCTTCCTTCCTCCTGTTTCCCTACATCTAGCCAGGATATCTCTAAACCCCTCCTTCCTTCCTGTTTCCCTACATCTAGCCAGGATATCTCTATCCCCTGTCCTTCCTCCTGTTTCCTACATCCAGCCAGGATATCTCTAAACCCCTCCTTCCTTCCTGTTTCCCTACATCCAGCCAGGATATCTCTAAACCCCTCCTTCCCTCCTGTTTCCCTACATCTAGCCAGGATATCTCTAAAAACCCCTCCTTCCTCCTGTTTCCCTACATCTAGCCAGGATATCTCTAAACCCCCTTCCCTCCTGTTTCCCTACATCTAGCCAGGATATCTCTAAACCCCTCCTTCCCTCATGTTTCTACATCTAGCCAGGATATCTCTAAACTCCCTCCTTCCCTCCTGTTTCCTACATCTAGCCAGGATATCTCTATCCCCTGTCCTTCCCTCCTGTTTCCCTACATCCAGCCAGGATATCTCTAAACCCCTCCTTCCCTCATGTTTCCCTACATCTAGCCAGGATATCTCTATCCCCTGTCCTTCCCTCCTGTTTCCCTACATCTATCCAGGATATCTCTATCCCCTGTCCTTCCTTCCTGTTTCCTACATCTAGCCAGGATATCTCTAAACCCCTCCTTCCTCCTGTTTCCTACATCTAGCCAGGATATGTCTAACCTACTCCGTTTCCCTGCTTGACTCTGTCCTGGGGCCCCAAATGGGGTGCACATTTTGTTTTTTTGCCCTAACACTATACAGCTGATTCAAATAATCAAGATTGTATAGCTGTATAGTGCTAGAGAAAACAAAACATGCACCCTTAGAGTCCCCAGGACTGAGTTTGGGAAACCCTGCTCTAACCCCTATTTTTCCCTCTGTTTCCCAACATCTAGCCAGGATATCTCTATCCCCTGTCCTTCCTTCCTGTTTCCCAACATCTAGCCAGGATATCTCTATCCCCTGTCCTTTCTTCCTGTTTCCCAACATCTAGCCAGGATATCTCTATCCCCTGTCCTTCCTTCCTGTTTCCCAACATCTAGCCAGGATATCTCTATCCCCTGTCCTTCCTTCCTGTTTCCCTACATCTAGCCAGGATATCTCTATCCCCTGTCCTTCCTTCCTGTTTCCCTACATCCAGCCAGGATATCTCTATCCCCTGTCCTTCCTTCCTGTTTCCCTACATCCAGCCAGGATATCTCTATCCCCTGTCCTTCCTTCCTTCCCTCCTGTTTCCCTACATCTAGCCAGGATATCTCTATCTCCTGTCCTTCCTTCCTGTTTCCCTACATCCAGCCAGGATATCTCTATCCCCTGTCCTTCCTTCCTGTTTCCCTACATCTAGCCAGGATATCTCTATCCCCTGTCCTTCCTCCTGTTTCCCTACATCCAGCCAGGATATCTCTATCCCCTGTCCTTCCTTCCTTCCCTCCTGTTTCCCTACATCTAGCCAGGATATCTCTATCTCCTGTCCTTCCTTCCTGTTTCCCTACATCCAGCCAGGATATCTCTATCCCCTGTCCTTCCTTCCTGTTTCCTACATCTAGCCAGGATATCTCTATCCCCTGTCCTTCCTCCTGTTTCTACATCCAGCCAGGATATCTCTATCCCCTGTCCTTCCTTCCTTCCCTCCTGTTTCCTTACATCTAGCCAGGATATCTCTATCCCCTGTCCTTCCTTCCTGTTTCCTACATCTAGCTAGGATATCTCTATCCCCTGTCCTTCCTTCCTGTTTCCTACATCTAGCCAGGATATCTCTTAAACCCCTCCTTCCTTCCTGTTTCCTACATCTAGCCAGGATATCTCTATCCCCTGTCCTTCCCTCCTGTTTCCCTACATCCAGCCAGGATATCTCTAAACCCTCCTTCCCTCCTGTTCCTACATCCAGCCAGGATATCTCTAAACCCCTCCTTCCTCCTGTTTCCTCACATCTAGCCATAGGATATCTCTAAACCCCTCCTTCCCTCCTGTTTCCTACATCTAGCCAGGATATCTCTATCCCCCTGTCCTTCCCTCCCTGTTTCCTACATCTAGCCAGGATATCTCTAAACCCTCCTTCCTCATGTTTCCCTACATCTAGCCAGGATATCTCTAAACTCCCTCCTTCCCTCCTGTTTCCCTACATCTAGCCAGGATATCTCTATCCCCTGTCTTTCCCTCCTGTTTCCCTACATCCAGCCAGGATATCTCTAAACCCTCCTTCCTGTTTCCTACATCTAGCCAGGGATATCTCTAAACCCCTCCTTCCTTCCTGTTTCCCTACATCTAGCCAGGATATCTCTAAACCCCTCCTTCCTCCTGTTTCCTACATCTAGCCAGGGATATCTCTAAACTCCTTCCCCTGTCCTTCCCTCCTGTTTCCATCCCATCTAGCCAGGATATCTCTAAACGCCTCCTTCCTTCCTGTTTCCCTACATTCAGCCAGCCTATCCCCTCTGTCCTTCCTCCTGTTTCTACATCCAGCCAGGATATCTCTAAACCCCTCCTTCCTTCCTGTTTCCTACATCCAGCCAGGATATCTCTAAACCCCTTCCTTCCCTCCTGTTTCCCTACATCTAGCCAGGATATCTCTAAACCCCTCCTTCCCTCCTGTTTCCCTACATCTAGCCAGGATATCTCTATACCCTGTCCTTCCCTCCTGTTTCCTACATCTAGCCAGGATATCTCTAAACCCCTCCTTCCCTCCTGTTTCCCTACATCTAGCCAGGATATCTCTAAACTCCTCCTTCCCTCCTGTTTC